>NW_025767378.1:529706-603869 GCF_003918875.1 Haliotis rubra | reverse complement strand
AGACTGAGAATTACTCCGCAAGAGCAGAGAAAGCAGTGACACTAGCTCTACACAGATCAACTCGCAACTTGTACGACAACAAGTGACAGAGATTTGAACGGTATGCAACGAGGAAAGGTTTTACAGAGGTAAAGCAACCCATCCTCTAGTGGCGGAATACCTGTGTCATCTGGCGACAGACGAGACACTTAAAAGGTTCAACACTCTCTCAACGTACCCTGGCTTCGCTCAGCACAGTAATCACCATGAAGACGGGTGTCAAGCTGACCAAAGTACCAACGATACTGGCACTACTACGCTCCTTCTTCAAAAAGGTTGGAAGACCAACAAAAGTATTTCAAGGCTCCTGCCTGCGATCTCACCACATCTCTGCAGTGATGCCTACGAGCCTCTAGAATGGACATCCTTTGAACTACTGACTCAGAAAATGCTGTTCCTGATCGCCCTAGCAACAGCAGCACGGATGTCAGAAATACATGCTCTGGACTTCGAACCAACACGATTTGAATCAAGAGACATCGTGACATCGTACATCTAGGACTAAGATGGGATTTTGTGCCTGGAAACAACTGCCTGGCCAGCCTGACTGACAGTTCCACATCCCAGCACTCTCTACAGTCCTTGGACCACAGGATACACAGGATCTATCCCTAAGCCCTCAGTCAAGGCACTAAAAGTCTACCTACAAAGGGACAAAAACAAGGGAGACGAAAATTCAAGCGCCTATTCATCCCCTTATCTACTGAGACGCCCACGAAGTGTCGACAACGATATCGATATGAATGAGAGCCGTTATACTAAGGGCCTACAAAGCAGCGGGACTTGAGCCTCCACGAGCCTCCAATGCCCACGAAGTCACAGCCTTGGCGTATACACTTGCTCTTTGAAACTGCTCGATTACAACAATAATGGAGGGCTGCTTTTGGAAATCGGACACAGTGTTTGCCAACCACTACCTCCAGAGACATTACCACCGAAGACGTCTCAGACATTCACCAGTTTGGGCCACTTGTTTGTAGCACAACAACTAACAGTTCAACAAAGGCGCTGAAGAAAAATATCACTTCTTTTTGTCACGTGACTTTTAAACAGCGCTCTGGAGAGCAAATGGTTAAAGGGATCCATGTACACGTCTAGGACAGGCTAGCATGTGAGTGATAGACCCTGTACTTGTATGGGACATACACATACATGAACAAGGGTCGCATCTCCCACTTGATGCGCGCATCAAGAGATGGAGTTGCAATACATAACTAATGGAACATTAGTATATCTAAAAAATCCACACAAAATGTCAGAAGTTTTCGGAAGAAATCTGACAAGTTGTGGTTGCCCCTGCAGACTCATCAGAGGAAGTTGGAAAGAACAGAATCATCAGCAGTGCCGTCATAAGTTTCTCCCATGGGGGGTAATACAGGACGTAAATCTACAGCCAGAGAATCCAGAAGTGACCTGACCCACCACACCGATTCCGACGGATTCTGCAAGCATTTAGCATGAGTCAGGATAAGGAAAATATGTAATTTTCTGACTAAAATTGATATTTTATACTTATCCTGACTCATGAGGTCAGCTCCCTCCCAACCTCCCCTCTTATGGCACTCTGGATTTCCCTGTAAATCCGGATGTTGGAGCATTCAAACGGATAGAGTGACAAGGCATGCTCGTTAAGGTGACCAAAAGAGCGCCAAAGGGGCAAGGGAGGGCAACTCCTGGAGTGAGTAGTGATTTTACGTCCGCTTTGTGGAAGGGCACTTCAAAGGATTTCAAGTGTTCCACTGTCATTCCTGGGACAAGCATTTAGCATGAGTCAGGATAAGTATAAGGCTGGTCAGGTGTTCGTTCCTCTGTGTCCATGGCTTGCCTCCTGCTGGTCAGTTCGCTCTTCACGCTGTCTTTTGCGGTCTTCACCTATCCTACCTGCTCGGCGGATGCATGACAAACTGCCTGTGTAATTTTACTTCCGTCAAATATTGCCACCCTATTGTAATACTGTCATTGTAATGACTTTGCAGTAATTTGTATTAATATGTAAACGGTCATAAGTTTATCATACACCTGTTCCCTGTAATATGTGTCTTGTTGCTTTCACGCTGAATCCTCCTGTGTTTGGATTTCTGGGTTGACTGATTGCTTATCTTTGGAGGTCAATATACAACACACTGATCACATAGTAAACATGACTATATGTGATAGAGCTTTTATGGTTAATCTTGTAGATTTGTGCTAATCAGCTGAAGCATGTTCTTTGGAAGTTGAGAGCAAGTCTGTACTCAACAAAGAGATATACTAGTATTCAAGAAGCACTATCTGCTGACTCGCACAGTCTTGAGTGTCTGTTGGGGTGGCACCCGGAGCATCAATTCAAACCTTAGCATCTGTTAAGGATGAGACCATTACATATTAGTTGATGATGATTTCTCGAGATTTTACTTGCACTTTCCAACATGTGTTTCACACACAGGCCTGCCAGGCCATTTACCATGTTTAGTGTTAGATCGAAAGAGGGGTGAACATCACAGAAAGAGAGACCAACCTGAAGGGTGGAGTTACATATTGAATTTTTATGTGAATTTTGAATTTGGGAAATTTACCAGAAAATATGTTGAGGGTAGAGAAGTATGGGGTAGTTTGGTAGGTTTAATCTTTTTAGATAATGTCACTACTTTATGATCATACTGTAGTTGTGCTCTACTTTCCAGTGTTAAATGTCCATATAATGAGTCAGACATCAGTGTTTATGATGTGCGTTATGTTCGCAGGTTTCGCAGGTGTGACATTTTACTGTGTTGCGATAAAATAAAGAGCACTTCTGGTGTACGGTTGAGGATGCTGTCACCTTTGGTAACAGTGTAATTCCAATCAGGATAGCCTTGGCATTTGCCTTCTACTTCTTTCGCCAAAGTTGGCAGCACTGTCCACAGCCTGACTCAGGATATCACTCAGGTGAGAGCTTGTCAAGGTGATTGTAATATTGTACCAGTGATGTAACATTATTGGTGATTGTGACGTCGACACTGAGATTGATTCTGATGGAGCATGAATGTGGTGGAGAGTAATTGTGACACTGAGTGATTGTGGTGACACTGTGAGTGATTGTGATGAAGGGAGTTATTGTGACACTGGAGAGTGATTGTGACACTGTGATTGATTGTTACACTGAGAGTGATTGTGATTGAGAATGATGGTGACACTGTGAGTGGTTGTGATGGAGAGTTATTGTGACCAGGTCCAGTGATTGTGGTGGAGAGTTATTGTGACACTGAGAGTGATTATGATACAGAGAGTGATTATGATAGAGAGTGATTGTGATGAGAGAGAGTAGATTGTGACAATGTCAGTGGACTGCAGGACCCTGTCAGTGATTGTGATGGAGAGTTATTGTGACACTGTCAAAGTGACTGGACACTCAGAGCCGATTGTGACACTGAGAGTGATTGTGATGAAAAGTGATTGTAATACCATGCAGAGGTGATTGTAATGGTTAGGAGTGACTCTTAATATTGCAAGAAGAGGTTGTAAAATGTCGAGGAGTTGAAACAGTGACACAATGTCTGACTATCCATGGGTTTAAAATCACTTTGAAAACACTATCATCACAACAATGTTACCTGGGACCCCAAGGATCTGTACTTCTTTGGACAACCCCAGAGTAATTGTTTCTGTCATGGTAACAGGGATTGTTATGGTTAGAAAGATTGCTGTGGTTAGAGGGATTGTTGTGGTTAGTGAAGTTGTTGTGTGGAGAGATTCTTGTGGTTAGAGTGGATTGCCCCATCCCCGTGAGTTGCTAAAATGGGTTACAGGCTCCATGTCCTCGAAGAAATGGAGTAGTCAAGTGGTCTACTGGCCATAATATTTTTCTTCTCTACAGGTAAACAACCTGATTGTCCAAGTTCAGATGCCGGATCCTCGCCGTCATCGCCGTCATCGCCGTCATCGCCGTCCCGACACCCTGATGACACGGATAGTGAAAGTGAATAAGCAAACATGTCTGACGCCCAGCGCGGAAGGTGCCCAGACATCAGCAATGAATGCACTGTTTGTTTCGCAAATTTTACCATTTTGTTTGGGTTTTTTTCATAATTTTTTTAGTTTTGATTCTCTATACATCCAGGTCATACAGTTCATTACATAACGGGTTGGTATAATCACGATTCGCAAATATATACAAAGTCGATTTACAGGCAAAAATGAATAGGTACTTGAAAATATAATAGCAGTACATTATATTGTTCCACCGTTACAAAGTTACCTTGGGCGTCAAACATGTCGTTTATATAAGTAATCCCTTTGCTTGAATAATGTTTATAATTGATTGGTTTTCCACCTATTTAAATATGGTCATTTAACCATAAGGGTTGGAATAAAATATCACATGCATTTTTTGCTTTTCTGCTTTTCTGGTTACGAATTTACCCCATGATTTCAAAGTGTCTTTCCAAAAATGATTTGTTTCCTGTGTTATTACTGATTCAAGTATGTGTGTTTCGCATGTTTGTATAAAGCTGCCGATGTCCAATTGTGTCTTCGTTTGTAGCAATTTCCTTACTTTTTTGAATCTGAGTAGATGGGTGATGGGAGGTATTGTGACACTGAGAGTGATTGTGACACTGTGATTGATTGTTACACTGAGAGTGATTGTGACACTGTGATTGATTGTTACACTGAGAGTGATTGTGATGGAGAATGATGGTGACACTGTCAGTGATTGTGATGGAGTTATTGTGACACTGTCAGTGATTGTGGTGGAGTTATTGTGACACTGTCAGTGATTGTGACACTGAGAGTGATTATAATAGAGAGTGATGGAGAGTTATTGTTACACTGAGAGTGATTGTGACACTGTGATTGATTGTTACACTGAGAGTGATTGTGATGGAGCATGAATGTGGTGGAGAGTTATTGTGACACTGAGATTGATTGTGACACTGTGATTGATTGTTACACTGAGAGTGATTGTGATTGAGAATGATGGTGACACTGTGAGTGATTGTGATGGAGAGTTATTGTGACACTGTCAGTGATTGTGGTGGAGAGTTATTGTGACACTGTCAGTGACTGACACTGTGAGCGATTGTGACACTGAGAGTGATTGTGATGAAAAGTGATTGTAACCAAGGGAAGTGATTGTAATGGTTAGAGTGACCTTAATAGTGAGAGAGGTTGTAACAATGAGAGTTGAAACAGTGACACAATGTCTGACTATCCATGGGTTTAAATCACTTTAAACAACACTACCATCACAACATTTTACCTTGGACCCCAAGGATCTGTACTTTTTTGGACAACCCCAGAGTAATTGTTCTGTCATGGTAACAGGGATTGTTATGGTTAGAAAGATTGTTGTGGTTAGAGGGATTGTTGTGGTTAGTGGGATTGTTGTGTGGAGAGATTCTTGTGGTTAGAGGGATTGCCCCATCCCCGTGAGTTGCTAAATGGGTTACAGGCTCCATGTCCTCGAAGAAATGGAGTAGTCAAGTGGTCTACTGGCCATAATATTTTTCTCTTCTCTACAGGTAACAACCAGATTGTCCAAGTTCAGATGCCGGATCCTCGCCGTCATCGCCGTCGACACCCCTGATGACACGGATAGTGAAAGTGAATAAGCAAACATGTCTGACGCCCAGCGCGGAAGGTGCCCAGACATCAGCAATGAGTGCACTGTTTGTTTCGCAAAATTTTACCATTTTGTTTGGGTTTTTTTATAATTTTTTAGTTTTGATTCTCCATACATCCAGGTCATACAGTTCATTACATAACGGGTTGGTATAATCACGATTCGCAAATATATACAAAGTCGATTTACAGGCAAAATGAAAAGGTACTTGAAAATATAATAGCAGTACATTATATATAGCGCTAGGTTAACAGAACAGGTTGTGACATAATGACCAAAATTTTGTGAAGCTGTCATATTTGCAATTTAAATAGGCATTAAAACGTTCAGCATAATATGTTGTCTTTACGTCTTTTTATAATGTAGTTCAAATTTGGTGTTTTATCTCTTAGTTTCATTTTGTTTTATATTATATTTCACTGCTGTTATTATCAAATTCAGAGCATGGTTTCTCTTTTCACAATATCCTAGAATAATATTTTTCTTTGAAAAGATAATATTTGACCCTATTTTTTCGAATATCCATTCTTCTATTTTCTTCCAAATACCTTTATTTATGACTTTACAGTAACAAAATAGATGTAGAATTGATTCTTTCTCGGATTTGCAAAATGTGCATGTATTGGAATCTTTATATTTCATTTTGGTTAGCAAATCATTTGTTGACAGAAACCTATGCAGTATGCTGTATTGAAACCACGAGTGTTTTACACTATTATTACACGATTTAGAGGTTGTTTTTCTATCGTTTCCCATATCGTCGCCTGAAAACCAGAGTGTTATAAGTCCACTTTTGACAAAATTAGAGTTAGTATGCTCAGGGTAGGTTTTAGAGCATAATCTATTACTCTAGCAACTTTTTACAGTGCTATCCAGCTTTGAAAGTGGTTTTTCAAACAAAACTTTGTTCTATCTCCATGAAAATCACACGTTGTTAATTTTGAGTGTTCTAAGTTGTCAATTGACCAATGGGCAAGCACAATTTGATCACGTGACATTGAGATTTTACCAATTTTGAAGTGATTGTCATCATGGAAATGGAACATTATAACTCTGTTCTTATTTCTGCTTTATCTAATTAAATATAGTCCTTTTGAAAGAAAAACAGGTTTAAACGACAAAAATACAACCTGGTAAAAAGGAAATAACAATCAAATATCGATATAATAATAATAAAGCTTAGTTTTAGCTGTGTTTTTGACACTTAGAACACTTTGATTTTGTGAAAATCACGATTTCCTTGGTCAAGTGTTCTATCTCCAATCATTTTTCGTGAATTTCTTATTTATTTCAATAGACTGAGCATATAATTTGATATCTTCTGATCCTGTTTAACATGTCACATGCATGTGCAAAATTTGAAAAGAATTCGATTGAAAAGTGAAGAAGATATTGTTGTCCTAAACTTCAAGATCGAATTTCTCGAAAAGGGTTTTGTGACTTAGTACACTCTGGTTTTCAGGCGACGATATATTATCGTCAATAGACTCACTAAGTTCTTTTGCCACTTGTTTTCGATATGTTAAAGGTTTTCTAGATTTACCATTTATGGTATGTCATAAATATCTCTACATCCGTTTGGGTTTCCTACTATATTTGGTAAAAGATATGGCAAGATCGGGGCTTGGATACTTTCTTCAATATGGATGTTTATGGATTTGCGGTAGTATTTAATTGATTCCACTATTCCTTGACGCTCTAGGAAGTTAGTTTTGCACCCAAACGATTTTCTTTAATTGTTCCACCGTTACAAAGTTACCTTGGGCGTCAAACATGTCGTTTATATAAGTAATCCCTTTGCTTGAATAATGTTTATAATTGATTGGTTTTCCACCTATTTAAATATGGTCATTTAACCATAAGGGTTGGAATAAAATATCACATGCATTTTTGCATTTTCTGCTTTTCTGGTTACGAATTTACCCCATGATTTCAAAGTGTCTTTCCAAAAATGATTTGTTTCCTGTGTTATTACTGATTCAAGTATGTGTGTTTCGCATGTTTGTATAAAGCTGCCGATGTCCAATTGTGTCTTCGTTTGTAGCAATTTCCTTACTTTTGAATCTGAGTAGATGGGTGATGGGGAGGTATTGTGACACTGAAAGTGATTGTGACACTGTGATTGATTGTTACACTGAGAGTGATTGTGACACTGTGATTGATTGTTACACTGAGAGTGATTGTGATGGAGAATGATGGTGACACTGTCAGTGATTGTGATGGAGTTATTGTGACACTGTCAGTGATTGTGGTGGGGAGTTATTGTGACACTGTCAGTGATTGTGACACTGAGAGTGATTAGCAATTTCCTTACTTTTGAATCTGAGTTGGTGAGTCTTTTAATCCATGATATTTTTGTGATTGAATAAGATTTTTTATCTCTGGAGCTCGTATAAAATGAATGATTAAGTTGCGGTAAAAGTAAACTTTTCAATATGGTATTTCTACCTAAGGGAGTTTGATCTCTTGCTAACCATTGATTCATTGATATTTTGAGAGTCTTAAGTTTATCTTAATAGTTGCCTTCAACCATTTCTGCGATGTTGTGAGTAAATACAATTCCTAATAGTGTAAACGAGTTACTCTTCCAGTCTAAATTCCAGTTTCTGCAAAATTTTCTTTTAGAGTTATTTTCTGAGCCTATCCATAATACCTGTGTTTTGTTTACATTTATTTTAAGCCTGAAAATGAGGCATGTTTACTAAGAATTTCTAATGTCGCCTGTAAACATTTTTCAGTGCCATCTAGTATCAGCGAAGTATCATCAGTGTATTGGGAAATTAGATATTCTGTATATCCAATTTGTATTCCTTTTATTTTATTATTATTTCTAATCATTGTTGCCAAAATTTCTGCGCACAGTATAAAATATAAGGGGAGATGGGATCTCCTTGTCTGCATCCTATCGAGATATGGAAATAATTTGAAAGGAAAACATTTACAACAACATATGGTTGAATGTTATTAAAGAAAGTCTTTATCCATCTAGTAATCGATGGTCCAAAGTTAAAGAATAGAAGAACTGTTTGAATGAAATGCCAGTCAACAGAATCGAATGCCTTTTCAAAGTCAATAAGAAGTAGAATTCCTGGTATATTCATATATTCAGTATAGTCAATGATGTCATATATTACGCGAGTACACTCACCAATATATCTTTTTGACATAAACCCTTTTTGATCCTCATTTATTATAGAGGGTAGGACTGTTTTTATTCTGTTTGCAATGGTTGATGATCCGATTTTATACGCTACATTCAGCAATGAAATGGGTCTCCAATTCTGAAGCAAATGTTTGGATTTACCTTTTTTGGGAAAACAGGTTATAATGCCTTGCTTTTGAGTCAAAGACAATTCTCCTTTCTCGTAAGCTAAATTTAATTATCTTATAAGATACTCGTGAATATTGGACCCAAAAATTTGAAGAATTCAACAGTGAAACCCGATGAGCCAGGACTTCTTTCATTTTCATTTTTAAGACTTTTTATTTTAATACTTATTCATATCTTAATTGTCCTTCTAGACTTTCTTGTTGATTTTTTGATAGCTTTGGGACGTCTATGTTGTTAAACAATTCTGTTAGGTTCATTTTTTCACATGATTTATTCGTGTATAGATTATGGTAAAACGATTTAGTTTCAGTTATAAGATCTTCTTTTTGGTAAGGGTTAGCTTTTGATTGTTTTCAAGTTTATATATTGCTTTGTTTAAAAAGTTTCTTGATTTTCTAGAGACAGAAAAATATTTTGTCGGTTTTTCTCCTTCTTCTTTCAATTTAACACTACTGCTGTTACGGGTCATTGGCTCCCTCCCTCTGCAAGCATTCTGCGTTCTGCTGTTTATTTTGTTGACAGTTACATAGACAGATTCTTTAATACAAATGTATAAAATCGGTGATTTACAATGTGATTAGGTTGTCTGATAAAACATCCACTTGCACAGTTTGAGATCGATTGGATCATTGGATGAAGAGATATTTACAAAAACCGGGTCCACATGCATTTCAAAAGCCAAAGTATAGTAACGTGTAAAGTGTGATCAGTCCTAAAGAAAGACCATGGATCAAATTAAGAAACCAGCACACAAAAATTAAAGCAAATAATTTATATGCATACAAACTATTTATGACAAAATAATGAATACAGTGTGTACACCAACATCATGAAGGCAAAGACTTGCGTGTAAATTAACTGGATGGACTTGTAAAAGCCTAAGAAAACAAGATTGATCTCCAATAACACCATGTGACACAGTGTTGACTTCCATCTGAACAAGTCCCAGGATTCAAACAGACGAATACAATAGACCTTAAGACATCAGTTCACATCCTAGACACATATACATGATTTCATTATATCTTGGTGTCTGTGAATTCACCAGTTCCTGTTTACTAGTTATAAATGAAAGTGTCTGGCAGAAAATCCTGGAAATATAGGCTGTTTGTCCTGCAAGTCTGTAGGAAGGAAACATGTTTCTTCTCCCGAGAATGGCCTACTGGGTAGGAATTCAACAAACTCTGTGAATAAATTTTACATTGAATTAGAGACATTTTGTAACACAATTTCAGTATATTTTGTTTTGGCAACATAATAATAATTTTCTTTGAAATCTGCACTAAAAAGTAAGTACTTTTGTCTTAACAAATGCTGAGAGGGAAAATAGATATGAGGATTAAAAACAAGTGTCTTTGCTAACAAGACTTGGTGTTGACTCATTGGTTTGAGAAAACATGCAATAATAGGAACAGTGTTTTGTTTTGTTTTTAAACTGGAGTGCACCAGTTCTACAAAAGATTATTGATTGTCTGAATTATATTTACCATGTACTTTCTTGTTCACTGGCTGGGCCTCTTGGTTTAAGCCTAGGGGTAGCTGATTGCCCAGTTGGGTTCTCCGGTCTTTGTCACTTCTAGGGTATTTAGGCTGTTTTCATGGATGTGAAATGCTGCCATGTACATCCTAAAACACAGCATTAAAGTGGCATTTTTACATTTGCCAAAAACAAAACCCACAAAGAAATACATTATCTGAGTGAACATATTTCCCTGATTTCCCATTTTTGAAAGTGTGTTAAAAGTTACCTATATATACAGCTGCCATGATGTTTTTACAAGGGGTCCATTAATACCTAAGTTTTATGCAAGTGCAGAGCAGTCATTTTCATTTTGTTTATTGTACATTTCCTTAAAGAGAAAGAATGAGAGTCAACATTTTAATCATGCCCTAACACACACACAAAATTCACATACCCATTGTAACATGGTAGGGGACCAGTCCCTGGTGGATAATTATCTGATATGACTTATTTTTAATTATGTTTTAGTAATTATGTGCTCTCTCACCACCGCACCCATATGTGTTGCAAGTTCTCATTTGTCCATGCCCACCCCCATCCCTCAACACACACTCACATCACAAAACACCCGTCTCGGGAAATAGATGACTTGGCCCTACTGTGTAACACTAACAGTGGCTGTGAAAATATATCTCTGATCGAAAATAGGACATGAGCACATATTATGACGTACTTTTAATCAACTATTGCTTCATGTAGCTAGCTACTGGAGTGTTTATGTTGCTCCAAAACAACTAAATCTGAAAACCCACCTGCAACTAACGTCGCATCCGGAATGCAACTCTCTCGGTCTCAGTCCCAAGTTGACATTTCGGCCTCTGTGTTTGTTTGGAATGTCGAAAGGAATGCCCGATATATAGCTTCCTTATAAAGTTTAAGTCGGTATATTGTATTCGTATCCGTATTTCGCCACAGGTTAGGTCTCTTTCATAGCACTTCTTTGAAAAGTGTAACGAACACAGATGACCGTGCGTACTAGAGGGGTTCACAAAATCCGCACAACGACAGTAAACAATCAACGCTCTTCCTCTCTTGTCAAATAGAATTTCTCAGAAAATGTGTACATCCGTGTTGTTTATGCAGTTGGATAATCATCGAAACTCGTAGAGCTGTTGTCAGTTTCCAATACATTATCACAACAACGCTCCATTCAAAAATATTGCGCTTCAAGTCACTTTCAACTCGATGGCGTATACACTCCTGAAATGTCACCACACTGAGCGGACTCTCGGGTATGACGTCACACCCACAGAGGGTAGACCGCTAAAAATAAAATTATGCTAGTGGACAATATTATGATAATTTATTTGTACATAACTTTGTATAGATATTGGAACTGTTTTATACTCGTTCCTTTGTTGGAAGTGTCAATGAACTAGGGCCCACATGACCTTGACCTTAAGTCTAAGTCTGGCAGTAATGGCAGATTGGTCAGGGTTTTATATTTTTGTATGTGAAACAAGACAGCACATCCTATCTCGGATGAGAGAATCATGCAAATCTCGCAAACTCGCATGTTTTGCTCTGCTCTTTAATTCTGTAACATACTGGTGTGTTTTCGCCCCTTCCCTCTGACTACAAGTAAAGAATCCGTGCCTTTCAAAGGTAATGTTACGTTTGGGAATGCAATAAGCTTCAAATTTATCCAAAATCGGCTGAAGTTTCATAGCATCCGTGTCATTCTCAAAATGAAATGTGTTATAAATCTCCAGTGCATCTTCTCCAATAGTAGACAAAAAAATAGACGACTTTACCTTGTCACCTTTCCCGTCCTTGTCAGTAGCAGTCATAAACAACTGAAACCGTTGCTTGAACCTACGCCAGTTCTCCGCAAGATTTACCCTGTCAACGGCAAAGGTGAGGGTGGATGTAGTTTGTCCATTCTCTGACGAAACCACTTCCTGACACCATGTAACAATGTGACGCTAGGACGAGGACCAAAATAGAGGACTGAACACGATGTGTACAAGGTGACACGGTTCGCAAGAAGCACGTGTGAGGCAGGCACATCCGGGTAGGGGGCGGGTCCGGCTCGCCTGGCTCAGTATACATGTAGACTGTGTGCAAGTCTCTTATCATTACAGCTGGGTTCCAACAATGACATGATCCATCTTTTTATCCACTTCAGCATACAGATTCAGATTTATGAAATATAGTTCTAAAGCATGATATTGTCTTTACGTCATATCATCATGAGTTCTTGAAAGACTTTGGCCCTGTGATCCCCAAAAGGAAACATTCCTGTCTCTGACAGCTTTGTCTGTATTGTTTTGTCTGTGCTGCAGCTGAAGCTGGTGCTGCATTTATGAAGATAGTCATTGCTGAGGGAAATAGTGCTTTGATGAGTTTGTGCACATAATGGTTGCTGATGGTGTTGCTGACTTCCCCAACATGCTGGTGATGAATATTGCTGCTGCTGACTTCCTCAACATGGGAATTGCTGGTGGTGAATATTGCTGTTGCTGCCCTGGGAGGTAGGGTAGGCTGATGGTTAAAGCATCCACTTGTCACACCGAAGACCCGGGTTCGATTCCCCACATAGGCTCAAAGTGTTAAACCCATTACTGGTGTACCTCACTGTGATATTCCTGGAATATTACTATAAGCGGCGTAACACTAAACACACACTCACTGTTGCTTCCCTAATTTCTGGTGGTGAATATTGCTGTTGTTGAACATAGTGATCACTCTTGGAGAATGTTCTTCTTGTAAAATATTCTTATTGTTGCATCAGAATTAAACACTATGAAAGGTTAAGTTGTTTGTCACCTATTCAACTACACCTATCCAGAATTTGTGGTTCCAGGAATATGATTAACCCAAATCCTGTTAAGTTTCCAGGAGATACCGATGCCGGACTGTATCGCAATAAACGTTCCCATGTAGCCAAGCAGTTTCTGACACTAGTCCTCCAGGAACCATTCATCATCCCTTAAGACGAGGTGTCCTACCTTAACCAATGTCGGATATATTCACAGCTGGGCATCATACACTTTTTGAAAAAGTAGGGGATATTCTAGTTTGGGGTAATACTACTTTGGAACCAAGTTGTATGATTGTGTATAGATTTAGAAAATTAATCATTTTTAAACTTTTCCTATCTCACGGTATGCACTACTCTCTCTCACTTTGACTATGGCCTGGATTAGTGGTGTTCCGATTAATTGTAATACTCAAAGATTTGTCGCAGCGACCAAACGACCAAGCAATCGATCACATTTTCTCATAATCGAACATAAACGATTTTTTGAACTACTTTTTTAGTCTTTGAAATACTTGACAATGGAACATATCGTTGAAGTTGTCAGTGCCTGAAAACGTGTTTAATTCATAGAAAACTCACTTCACTAACTGAAAAGCCATGACTGAATATTTCTTGAAGACTCCAGGAAGTTTATGTTCATGATATATAAGTCATCACTTTAAAGTAGCAAGTTGCATCATGTTATACATATCTGCAATAACAACCTGGATAGGAAAATCTGAAAAATGACGCTAACCAATTTTTTCGATGATTGTTCGTTGGTAATGAAGCAATCATCGATTGTGATATTTCAACCAATTCCCAACACTAGCGTGGATATGTGCTGTAGGCTAAGTTGAATAAAATCTTCTGGCCTCTCTCCCACCCGATCGCTCCCACTGCTCCTATAGCTGGACCTGTCAATCATCTTTGTGAAGCTAAGCGCTCAGATGGTCACGTGACGTCCCACTACTGTCATTCTCTTTCTTGTTGCCTACAGAGGTGGACGTGTGTTATGCTCTGTCTGCACTCGTCTCTTATTTTTCAACATGGTGGAAAGTAACCAATCTTCCAAGAAGAGAAAACACTGTGACAAATGCAGAAGTAATTTCTCTGCCGCTGATCCTCACACACTGTGTGTTGAATGTATGACTGGTCTAGCCGTTGCTCATATATTGGCAGTTTAGATGATGAATCATTCACCGCTTATCGTAGAGTGGGCACAAGACGAGTGGCAGACAGGGACCGTCGGAGGCCTTCTGAACAGCTTGCCGTTCATCACCATACCCGGACGTAGTGATTTCTTGATGCTGTATCGGATTCCTACCTCAGAGGGTTTAAGCCGTTTATTCAGGCCCCAGACATCGAGTCCAGTGTTGAGACAGACTGACTCCCCCCCTCGTTTGGTAGTGCTTCATACATCGCGATCACAGTCCCGACCGACAGTTTTAGTGCCAATTTCTCAAACACCCGCGGCAATGTCAGCACCTACTGGCTGTGTATCTCTCTTTTCTGGCTCAGCAATAAACATGTCTATAGTCACTTATTGTAGTGCGAGCTTGTCTACAGCGATCCCTTTAACTCCAGCACTTCAGACTTGTGCGCCGTTTCACTGTGGTTCAGCGCTTCCAGACCAGTGCGCCACTTTACTTTGGTTCAATGTTTCATACCAGTACGGCGCTCTCAATACAACACGGCGCTTCCTGTTCATTCAGCAATCTCGATTACTACTGCTAGGTCAAAAGTATCTATGGATTCAGCAGGGCCTGCCAAGGTGACAGTCCCTCTCCGGCCAGGGGTGACATCACTCCCATCTACGTCAGCCGGGTTCAGCTCCTGTGACTGTTTAGTCTACATCCTCCCGTCCGATTATTCTGGTTTCTTGGGATCCTTCTAGAGCCTTTCGCCTTTGACT
Source organism: Haliotis rubra (assembly GCF_003918875.1). Taxonomy (NCBI): domain Eukaryota; kingdom Metazoa; phylum Mollusca; class Gastropoda; order Lepetellida; family Haliotidae; genus Haliotis; species Haliotis rubra. The sequence continues at coordinate 588,738 of NW_025767378.1, read as the reverse complement.
CAGTTGTTTGAGCAGTAGCCTCTGTCTTAGGTCGGGATCTTTCTAGAGACAGTGCTGATTCCCAGCCTTTCGCCTTTGACTCAATTGTTTGAGCAGTAGCCTCTGCCTTAGGTTGGGATCCTTCTAGAGACAGTGCTGATTCCCAGCCTTTCGCCTTTGACTCAGTTGTTTGAGCAGTAGCCTCTGCCTTAGGTCGGGATCTTTCTAGAGACAGTGCTGATTCCCAGCCTTCGCCTTTGATTCAGTTGTTTGAGCAGTAGCCTCTGCCTTAGGTCGGGATCTTTCTAGAGACAGTGCTGATTCCCAGCCTTCGACTTGGACTCAATTGTTTGAGCAGTAGCCTCTGCCTTAGGTCGGGATCCTTCTAGAGACAGTGCTGATTCCCAGCCTTTCGACTTTGACTCAATTGTTTGAGCAGTAGCCTCTGCCTTAGGTCGGGATCCTCCCAAAGCGACTGCTACTCCTCCGGGTTTGCATGAACCATCGTCGGGTCCTTCATTGGATGAAGCACTCACTTCTGCCATGCCTTCTCCTCCTTCAGAGTGTCTGTCTACCTCAGATGCAGTAGAGACACCCCAACTGCTGACGTGGGATTGTGGATAACTTGAACTTACCCAGAAGTAGGTGTCCGTCAGATCTGCTTTCCTCTCGACATGCGACCAGGGCATTTTTGGTCCATCACCTTCCTGCCTTGACCATGTATCACTCAACTGAACTTTGTTAGGGACCAAACAACATACGTACATCCCACTTCCGGTAGAAAATAGGGAGTTGTGTCACTTGGATTCGTCAGTACGCAAGATCCTTGCTCCCTTTATTGTGATCCTTACAGCCAGTTGCGCATGCGTTGTTGCCTGAACAGGCCTACATTAGAGGAGCCATGGTTCTGATGCAGGAGCAGTTCCCGAAAGTATTGGATCATGCGTATATTGGATCAGCTTGCTCACTTTTTCTCCTACCTGACAGCTCTCAGGTGTAGGGGACCTTTGAATCTGCCGTGGTGGAAGGATGGGTCTAAACTGACCTGTTTCGCCAGCCCTGGTCTGATGCACACTTTTCATGGGGCCACCAAAGACGTAGCTACTAAAGTCGTGCAGATACACAACTTCAGGTTTCAGTTGAACTCCTGAAGTTTCAGTGTATGCAGTAGTGTTGGGAATTGGTTAAAATCTCATAATTGATGATTGGTTCATTACTACCGATCAATCATCGAACATAAGTGGTTAGCGCCATTTATGAAATTTGTTAATGCACATAAAAAATAAGGAAAAAAATATGTAGTTCTTTGGGGTTTTTTGGCAAAAATTCACATCTTTAAAGGATGACTAGTATGTTAGGAACATAAGTTTCTTGGAATCTTACAATACAATCGTGACATGAAACGAGCCTGTAGTGCTTAACGAAATGTAACAGACAAACCAACCTTGTGAAAAATATTGTTAATGAAAACAAGTGTTCCAGAATTGTTTGTGTTGAATTATGAGAAATTATGATTGATTGATTGCTTGGTCATTTAGTCACTACGACCCATCTTCAATTATTTCAATTAATCGGACCACCACTAGTATGCAGGTAGAGGACTCGTTGCAACAATGCGTTGCGAGCAATCCGAATTTACGCTCCGCGTCTTCAGCCTCTTTGGGGGTCGATCATTCTCTCATGGACGTCCCAGATGACAGCAACACTATTTCGCCAGCTCCTCGTGGCACTGCCAGGACCGTACAGCCCCATGTGTCGGGATCTTCGAAGCAGTGACTCTGTGACATTGCTGCATGACTGGGAACTCTCGCCTCCAGTTGTGCCAGTGGTAGACTCACCAGTCGGCGGAAGACTTGGAGATTATGCACTCAACTGGACGATACTGGAAGACCCCTTCGTTCAGTCAACTCTTTCCCCGAGATTTCAGATTCCGCTGGTCGGTGCTCCTCCATTGACGCTTCAACCGGTTCAAAGGACATATCCTGCATCCCAGTCATCCATCCTGCAAACAACGTTCCACACTTTGCTACAGAAGCTTGCGGTTGAATCTCTAGGCCTGGCTCCCGATGTTCCGGGATTTTACTCTTGGATTTTTCTGGATCTCAAGAAAGACTTGGACAAACTGCCTGTAATCTTCAACATGAAGATATTCAACGCAACTTACCCCCAACAACCTCCCCACTTCCAAATGGTCTAGGTGGCACTTCATCATCAAGCCGGGTGACTTCATGGTCAGCCTAGACATGCAAGAACTTCTTGGTTTGCTGATGTCGGATGAAGGGCTCACTCTCAGGGGACAGCTTCAACTATGGCCACTACAATTGTTTCTGTATCCGCACATGAGAATCAGCGATCCCCACACGCTAATTTCATATCCCCACGGAGCTTCATCCCCATCTTCAATGGCGGTTGGACGAATCAAATGTTTGTGGCGGAATCTTTTTCAGGTCGTTTGCTCCAGTGCATCATCTGTTCGTAGATGCCTCTCTACACAGGTGGGGAGCTCACCTACTCGATCTTCAAGTGGCAAGGCTGTGGTCTCCCTCAGATCGTCATGGAGTTCATGGCAATCATTCAGGCGGTATCTCATTGGCAGCATCTTCTTCAGTCAACCTGCTTTCTTATTCGGTCGGTCAACGCCACGGTCGTGATGTATATCAACCAGATGGGATCCGTGGGTTCTCCACAGCTACTTCACTAGGCACTCCACAGTTCTTCAGCCTTTGGACTCATTGAACATCACGGTCAGGGCAAATCACATTCCAGGGATAAAGATCATCATAGCCGATTCACTGTCCCGATCAGCTCGACCATCCCCGACAGAGTGGAAGTTGCATCCACAGATCTTCCAGACTCACTGTTTTCCAATGTCGAGCCCGACAGTGGATCTCTTCACAAACCGGTTAAATGCTCAGCTTCCGAAGTTTGTTTCCCCGATTCCGGATCCTCTGGCATGAGAACAATGGCGATACCTTGGGAAGGCCTCAACACATGCTTTTCCACCACTGGCGTTACTCCCTCGAATACTTTTCAAGCTACGAACGACACAGCAGATAATATTGCTTTTGGTCATGCCTAATTGACGACACTGAGGATCTCTCCCTATGCCCTGTCTGGGCTTTATGGGTGTATCTTGCCGCCTCCAGTGAACGTCATAGTCTACGTAAGGGACTGTTCATTCCTCTTTCTACAGCCTCATCTGCAGCAGTCTCACGTACCACCTTTGCATTTTGGATGAGGTCTACCATCCTTCATGCCTATGCCTACGCTGATCTTCCACCGCCTGCTACTGCCAACCCTCAGAAGTAGGTAGTGGTGGTCCGATTAATTGAAATAATCGAAGATTGGTCGCAATGACTATACGACCAAGCAATCGATCATGTTTTCTCATAATTGAACTCAAACAATTTTTGAACACGTGTTTGCATTAACAATACTTTTCACAAGGTTGGTTTTGTCTGTTACATTTCATTAGTACTACAAGCTCATTCGAAGTCATAATTGAATTTATCTTAAAAGACTCCAGTAAATGTATGTTCCTAACATACTAGTCATCCTTTAAAGATGTGAAATTTTCAAATGCATTTCGTGCAATATGCAACAAACACACGAAAGAACTACATGTTTCTTCTTTCTTTTTTTATGAATTAAACAAACAACCAGGAAAATTTGATAAATGACGCTAACCAATTACCTTCGATGATTGCAATCATCAATTATGAGATTTTAACCAATTCCCAACACTAGCAGTAAGCGGGCTGTGTCTGGAAGTCGGATACGGTCTTCGCCTATCACTATCTCCGAGACTGTCCATCACTGATATGTAGGGTCTTCACCAGTTTGGTTCATTGGTGCTAGCGCAGCAACTGTGAGGCCAGTCTTGCACCTGTGCAGAGGTGGTCGACATTCCACTTGTTGACCTCTACTCCTGAGCAATTTCCGATTATCTGTAAGGTTTTCGAAGCGTTCCGCTCCTTGGTTCCTTTCTCATCTTTGGGTGATTGATTGGTACTGAACGTTAAACAAGTTGAGCACCGGGCTGTCTTCCCTTTCACTGCCTTCCAGCGTGTGTCTGGGGGATGTTTAAAGGCATAGACTGTCCAGATTGAGGTCTTAGACTTCAATTCACTCGGGTCGTCATATGAGTGAAATATTCTCAAGCACGACGTTAAACGCAATTTCACCTCACCTCACCTCACCTCAATTCACTGGGGCCTTCTGAGAAATCGTGGGGAGGCGGGACCTACTTGCTAAACTGCGTCCTGTTTTGACAAAAGTTGCGGCTGAAAACCACATTAATTCGGGACCGCTCCACTCCATAGAGTTTTGTGCTGTGTAAGCCAAGGGGTTTATCAATCAGAAGCAACCCATCACAAGTATTGAAGTTGGTATATCGGGAGTTGGTGCTTTCTCCAGGCCTCCTTGTGTAATGGTTGTTTGAGTTTGACACGGGGTAATATGCGGCCCCATATGGGCATCCATAATGATTTTATAATTGTTATCCCAACCGGTAGGAAACAGTTCACGTTATTTAGGTCCATATTTGAATAGCTGACAAAGATTGTTACTGCAAACATTAACCTGTCGTACAGGTTTGTAGCTTTACAATGAGTCTTGGCAGTCATATTAGGTGGAGTTTAGACTATGATCTGCCAAGTCTATTGTTCTGTGACCCGTAAGGGTCCGGGTTAGAACAAACCTTCAGTAACTCCATGCTTGTCGCAAGAGGCGACTAACGGGATCGGGTAGTCAGGCTCGCTGACTTGGTTGACACACGTCATCGGTTCCCAATTGCGCAGATCAATGCTCACGCTGTTGATCAATGGACTGTCTGGTCCAGACTCGATTATTTACAGACCGCCGCCATATAGCTGGAATATTGCTGAGTGCGGCGTGTAACTACACTCACTCACTCTTTCTACGTTCTGTAACACGTTCCTACATTTAAACAACCTTGATGAAATTGTGTTCGTATAGGAAAAGGATACTTTTTTTGTATTTACAGTTTATTTTGTGAAAGTGACTCTTGTCTCCTAATCTGTTACTTAAATTTGTGGCAATTATTCTTTTCTCTTGTTTGCAAATTCTAAATTCACTAACGTGTGATCTCAATATACTGCTTAGAGTAACAATAATCCAGCGTAACTGAATTTTCCTAGCAGTGCATGCAGCTGTCGACATTAGAAGTTCATTATATAGTTTCATGGCAATGGGGAAACCAGTGATTAAAAATGCCAGAGCAAAGTCAAGTCAAGTAGGAGTAAAATGACTTCACGGTTGGAAACCACAAGAAGTAAAGCGGTGGGTGAATGTCTTAGTGGATGTTAGCATGTGCACATAGAGATAGTAACACAGCTTGTTTGGGATGTCTTTACCAACAATTAGCAAGTAGATGTGTAGACAATGTATTGACCTGCAGCCTGAACGTTTGTCGTTCTTGGTGAACGCAATATTGTCGACAATGGCGTCAGGTCGCACCTCCAGGGTTGTAAATACAAAAGACGGGTATCTGTTTGGGAAGGATATCATGTGCAGCCCATCTACTGTTACCTGAAACAAGAACAGAGGGAAGAAACAACATCATTTGCTGCCTTCTACTGGCTCTGGAAACAAGGGCAGAGGGAGGAATGAATATCATTTGCTGCCTTCTACTGTTACCTGGAAACAAGAACAGAGGGAGGAATCAACATCATTTGCTGCCTTCTACTGGCATCTGAAACAAGGACAGCGGGAGGAATGAATATCATTTGCTGCCTTCTACTGGCATCTGAAACAAGGACAGAGGGAGAATGAATATCATTTGCTGCCTTCTACTGGCATCTGAAACAAGGACAGAGGGAGGAATGAATATCATTTGCTGCCTTCTACTGGCATCTGAAACAAGAACAAGGAAAACCCTGTAGAGCCCAGATCATGGGTGAAAACCATATTGTACATATATAAGACGCCAATGTGGCATTACATTTTCTTGCCAGTAAGTCTTCCTCCAGTGGCATTAGGAAGGTGAATACCTGCATTGTCAGACCATTCATATAAGATCAGATAAAATATAACTTTATTATCCCGGAGGAAATTCTTGTTTGTATAAAAAAACGACCTCAAAAGGAATATATATGCAACATTTACAAAAATGTACACAATAAATGTAATTACATGCACAAAATGAATGCTGATGATTCCATACAATTAACCACATAGGTAAAGATGCTGAGTAAGTAGTTATCACATGCATGATGACTACTCAAAAACATTTGTTGCATTAATCACACGAATACTGGCTAGTCTAATATCGAGCTCTGTTTTAAGCGAAGGTAATCGAAACCGGCGTCCAGATGGAAATAGTTCAAAATGGTGAGATAAAAATGTGAACTATCAATTCTAATTTTAGTTGCCTTTGGGCAATCTGGCGCCTATAAATAAAGGGAATATACTCGAAAGACACTTCAGTAATTTTGCTGGCAGTATTAACAATTTTGAAAAGCGAGCAGACAGACCCCATACCAACATAAAAAATCAAGGTCACCACACAATGAATAAAGGTTTGATAAAAAAACGGTCATTATGGTTTTGATAATCGAAAAGTTTCTTAAGCGGCGAAGAAAATATAGTCGCTGTTGGCATTTTTTGTTCTTACTGACATACATGTAGATCCCCAGAGCAGCGGACTGAGTACACTGTAAAACGTTTGTCTCTGAAGTCTCCCTACAGGAATGTTTCTGCAATACTCAAGGGCGAGAAGTTGCTGTTGGGCTGGAGTCAAGCTTAGCGTTATACTCGAACACATGTTTTTGTAAGTGAAGACTTACTGCAGGAGTATTTTATGATTCCTTTACCTCAAACGAAGACGGTGTCACCTCCAGCAGATACTGGAATGGAACGTCCGCAAGCCAAGGGAAGAAGTCGTTGTTGTTCACTTCTTGTTCCCCACACCCCGTCGATGAAGGTGTTGAAGCAGTTCTGGCGGTTGCCTAAGAAATGCTCCATCCGAATGTGGTGGTAGAAGATCAAGTCGCCATTTTCTCTGCTCAACGCAACCTCAAAACTGGTATTAACAAAGAGTACTTCGAACCTCAGTCACACATAAAAGTGATACCAAACGGTGGTAGGAGAATAGGCCCACAAGGACATAAAGCACCCAGACAAAACACCCCTAGGCTAAATGCCTCCATGACAAAAAACCAAAACCTCAATGGTAGGAAAAAAGGTCCTCAATAAAAAGATGTAATATAATACCAACGAATCTTTTGCAGCACATGAATATATTATTTATAATATAATATGACATAAGATCATCTTAAAATACACCAAACACATAGCTGTCCAACAAAATCAAACATATGAGGAAGTGACCAATTTTAGCCAATTCTCTGAAACAACATTTAACAGACTTCATTCCATTGTTAAAAACAACATCGTCACTGAGGAGCATGAGTGCATGTTTTCACATATGCTGCTTTACCTGAAACTACTGTCAGCAATGGGGTGAATTGCACAGAAAACATCATGTTATCACCTGTCAACTCAAATCAACTCAAAGGGTGTTTTATCCTATGGTTAGAATTTTGCAAGGGCTATTTTGTCTTATGTGTGGGTATTTAGCCTAGGGATTTTTGTCCCAGAGGGTTTATTGTCTCGCCCACCTACTAAACTAAAAATTCTGTAAAACATAGTTGCACTTTAAAACCAAATCCCTCTGTGGATGCCCTAAGTCAACTGTGTTATTTTCTTTCACATTTGCAGTTGTCAAAATATGACCTGGTCCCGAGTTTTGTTCCAGCCATAATTACATTTCCAATGACAGGAATATAAGTGCAACAGGTACCACAATACCATTACTATCACATTACATTATAGCATAAGTCCTATCGATAGCAGAATGTTATTCTTTCAATATTTCTAGAATTGTTTGTTACATGAGTGGTAAACTGCTACATAACAGTATGAAAAACAGAATACATGTATATGGCATTCTTGGGCAGTATTTCGGTTATGTCTCGACAAAGTATCATGACATATGCCGGATGCCCTCAAAAGCGTCATGAGAAACGCTGGTGCCTCAAAAGCGCCATAAGAGACACTGGTGTCTCATGAGTGTCATGAGGGACCCTGGCGCCCCAAAAACGTCATGAGAGACACTGACGTCTCATAAGTGTCATGAGAGAGATACTGGCGCCCAAAAGCGTCATGAGACACTGGTGGTGTCTCATGAGTGTCATGAGAGATACTGGTGCCCCAAAAGCGTCATAAGAGACACTGACGTCTCATAAGTGTCATGAGAGACACTGGTGCCCCAAAGCATCATGAGAGACGCCGGTGTCTCATGAGTGTCATGAGAGATACTGGTGCCCAAAGCGTCATAAGAGACACTGGTGTCCTCATGAGTGTCATGTGAGATACTGGTGCCCCAAAAGCGTCACGAGATACACCTGGTGTCTCATGAGTGTCATGAGAGATACCGGCGCCCCAAAAGCGTCATGAGAGACACTGACGTCTCATAAGTGTCATGACAGATACTGGCTCCCCAAAGCGTCATGAGAGACGCTGTTGTCTCATACGTGTCATGAGAGATACTGGTGCCCCAAAGCATCATGAGAGACGCCGGTGTCTCATGAGTGTCATGAGATACTGGTGCCCCAAAAGCGTCATAAGACACACTGACGTCTCATAAGTGTCATGAGAGACACTGGTGCCCCAAAGCATCATGAGAGACGCCGGTGTCCTTATGAGTGTCATGAGAGATACTGGTGCCCAAAGCGCGCATAAGAGACACTGGTGTCCTCATGAGTGTCATGTGAGATACTGGTGCCCCAAAAGCGTCACGAGATACACTGGTGTCTCATGAGTGTCATGAGAGATACCGGCGCCCCAAAAGCGTCATGAGAGACACTGACGTCTCATAAGTGTCATGACAGATACTGGCTCCCCAAAAGCGTCATGAGAGACGCTGTTGTCTCATACGTGTCATGAGAGATACTGAGGCCCTGAAGCGTCATGAGAGACGCTGGTGTCTCATGAGTGTCATGAGAGAGATACTGGTGTCTCATGAGTGTCATGAGAGACACTGGCGCCCCAAAGCGTTATAAGAGACACTGGTGTCTCATGAGTGTCATGGGGCGCGTGGGGGTAGCCTAGTGGTTAAAGCGTTGGCTCGTCACGCCGAAGACCCGGGTTCGATTCCCCACATGGGCACAATGTGTGAAGCCCATTTCTGGTGTCCCCGCCGTGATATTGCTGGAATATTGCTAAAAGCGGCATAAATCTAAACTCAGTCAGTCAGTCATGAGTGTCATGACAGATACTGGTGCCCCAAAAGCGTCACGAGAAACACTGGTGTCTCATGAGTGTCATGAGGAGATACTGGCGCCCCAAAAGCGTCACGAAAGACACTGGTGTCTCAAAAGTGTCATGAGAGATACTGGTGCCCCAAAGCGTCATGAGAGACACTGGCGTCTCATAAGTGTCATAAGAGATACTGGCGCCCAAAAGCGTCACGAGAGACACTGGTGTATCATGAGTGTCATGAGAGACACTGGCGCCCCAAAAGCGTCGTGAGAGACACTGACGTCTCATAAGTGTCATGAGAGGTACTGGCTCCCAAAGCGTCATGAGAGACGCTGGTGTCTCATACGTGTCATGAGAGATACTGGCGCCCCAAAGCATCATGAGAGACGCCGGTGTCTCATGAGTGTCATGAGAGATACTGGTGCCCCAAAAGCGTCATAAGAGACACTGACGTCTCATAAGTGTCATGAGAGACACTGGTGCCCCAAAGCATCATGAGAGACGCCGGTGTCTCATGAGTGTCATGAGATACTGGTGCCCAAAAGCGTCATAAGAGACACTGGTGTCTCATGAGTGTCATGTGAGATACTGGTGCCCCAAAGCGTCACGAGATACACTGGGTGTCTCATGAGTGTCATGAGAGATACCGGCGCCCCAAAAGCGTCATGAGAGACACTGACGTCTCATAAGTGTCATGACAGATACTGGCTCCCCAAAGCGTCATGAGAGACGCTGTTGTCTCATACGTGTCATGAGAGATACTGGCGGCCCTGAAGCGTCATGAGAGACGCTGGTGTCTCATGAGTGTCGCGAGATACTGGTGTCTCATGAGTGTCATGAGAGACACTGGCGCCCCAAAGCGTTATAAGAGACACTGGTGTCTCTCATGGTGTCATGGGGCGGTGGGGTAGCCTAGTGGTTAAAGCGTTGGCTCGTCACGCCGAAGACCCGGGTTCGATTCCCCACATGGGCACAATGTGTGAAGCCCATTTCTGGTGTCCCCCCGCCGTGATATTGCTGGAATATTGCTAAAAGCGGCATAAATCTAAACTCAGTCAGTCAGTCATGAGTGTCATGACAGATACTGGTGCCCCAAAAGCGTCACGAGAAACACTGGTGTCTCATGAGTGTCATGAGAGATACTGGCGCCCCAAAAGCGTCACGAAAGACACTGGTGTCTCAAAAGTGTCATGAGCGATACCGTCGCCCCAAAAGCGTCATGAGAGACACTGGCGTCTCATAAGTGTCATAAGAGATACTGGCGCCCAAAAGCGTCACGAGAGACACTGGTGTATCATGAGCGTCATGAGAGACACTGGCGCCCCAAAAGCGTCGTGAGAGACACTGACGTCTCATAAGTGTCATGAGAGGTACTGGCTCCCCAAAGCGTCATGAGAGACGCTGGTGTCTCATACGTGTCATGAGAGATACTGGAGCGCCCTGAAGCGTCATGAGAGACGCTGGTGTCTCATGATGTCATGAGAGATACTGGTGTCTCATGAGTGTCATGAGAGACACTGGCGCCCCAAAGCGTTATTATAAGAGACACTGGTGTCTCATGAGTGTCATGGGGCGGCGGAGTAGCCTTAGTGGTTAAAGCGTTGGCTCGTCACGCCGAAGACCCGGGTTCGATTCGGTGTGAAGCCCATTTCTGGTGTCCCCGCCGTTATATTGCTGGAATATTGCTAAAACCGGCGTGAATCTAAACTCAGTCAGTCAGTCAGTCATGAGTGTCATGACAGATACTGGCGCCCCAAAAGCGTCACGAGAGACACTGGTGTCTCATAAGTGCCATCGAGAAACACTGGCGCCCGAAAAGCGTCACGAGAAACACAAGTGTCTCGCGAGGCCGCAGAGAGACACTGGTGTCTCATAAGCGTCATGAGAGATGCTGGTGTCCCAAAAAAGCGTCATGAGAGACGCTGGTGTATCATGAGTGTCATGAGAGATACTGGCGGCTCGCGAGTGTCATGAGAGATACTGACGTCTCATAAGTGTCATGCGAGAGACATTGGCGCCCCAAAAGCGTCATGAGAGACACTGACGTCCTCATAAGTGTCATGAGAGTTCGGCTCCCAAAAGCGTCGCCTGAGGGATACTGGTGTCTCATAAGGCGTCATGAGACACTGGCGCCCCAAAGCGTTATAAGAGACACTGGTGTCTCATGAGTGTCATGGGGCGGTGGGTAGCCGCTTCTAGTGGTTAAAGCGTTGGCTCGTCACGCCGAAGACCTGGCTTCGATTCCCCCTCATGGGCACAGTGTGTGAAGCCCATTTCTGGTGTCCCCGCCGTTATATTGCTGGAATATTGCTAAAAGCGGCGTGAATCTAAACTCAGTCAGTCAGTCAGTCATGAGTGTCATGACAGATACTGGCGCCCCAAAAGCGTCACGAGAGACACTGGTGTCTCATAAGTCGTCATGAAAACACTGGCGCCCGAAAAGCGTCACGAGAAACACAAGTGTCTCATGAGTGCGTCGCGAGAGACACTGGCGTCCCATAAGTGTCATGAGAGATGCTGGTGTCCCAAAAGCGTCAAGTGAGAGACGCTGGTGTATCATGAGTGCTCATGAGAGATACTGGCGGCTCATGCGAGTGTCATGCGAGAGATACTGACGTCTCATAAGTGTCATGAGAGACATTGGCGCCCCAAAGCGTCACGAGAGACACTGGTGTATCATGAGTGTCATGAGAGACACTGGCGCCCAAAAGCGTCGTGAGAGACACTGGCGTCCTCATAAGTGTCATAAGAGATGCTGGCACCCCAAAAAGCGTCACGAGAGACACTTGACATCTCATAAGTGCGTCATGAGAGGTACTGGCTTCCCCAAAGCGTCATGAGAGACGCTGGTGTCTCATACGTGTCATGAGAGATACTGGCGCCCCGAAGCGTCATGAGAGACGCTGGTGTCTCATAAGTGTCATGAGAGATACTGGTGTCTCATGAGTGTCATGAGACACTGGCGCCCCAGAGCGTTATAAGAGACACTGGTGTCTCATGGAGTGTCATGGGGCGGTGGAGTAGCCTAGTGGTTAAAGCGTTGGCTCGTCACGCCGAAGACCCGGGTTCGATTCGGTGAAGCCCATTTCTGGTGTCCCCGCCGTTATATTGCTGGAATATTGCTAAAAAGCGGCGTGAATCTAAACTCAGTCAGTCAGTCAGCGTCATAAGAGACACTGACGTCTCATAAGTGTCATGAGAGACACTGGTGCCCCAAAGCATCATGAGACGCCGGTGTCTCATGAGTGTCATGAGAGATACTTGGTGCCCAAAAGCGTCATAAGAGACACTGGTGTCTCATGAGTGTCATGACAGATACTGGCGCCCCAAAAAGCGTCACGAGAGACACTGGTGTCTCATAAGTGTCATGAGAAACACTGGCGCCCGAAAAGCGTCACGAGAAAACACAAGTGTCTCATGAGTGTCATGAGAGACACCGGTGTCTCATAAGTGTCATGAGAGATGCTGGTGTCCCAAAAAGCGTCATGCGAGAGACGCTGGTGTATCATGAGTGTCATGAGAGATACTGGCGGCTCATGAGTGTCATGAGAGATACTGACGTCTCATAAGTGTCATGAGAGACATTGGCGCCCCAAAAGCGTCAATGAGAGACACTGGTGTATCATGAGCGTCATGAGAGACACTGGCGCCCCAAAGCGTCAGCGAGAGATACTGGTGTCCTCATAAGCGTCATGAGAGATACTGGCCCCAAAGCGTTATAAGAGACACTGGTGTCTCATGAGTGTCATGGGGCGGTGGGTAGCCTAGTGGTTAAAGCGTTGGCTCGTCACGCCGAAGAATCTGAGTTCGATTCCCCACATGGGCACAGTGTGTTGAAGCCCATTTCTGGTGCGCGGGGCATGAGAGACACTGGTGTCTCCATGAGTGTCATGACAGACACTGGCGCCCCAAAAGCGTCGTGAGAGACACTGGCGTCTCATAAGTGTCATAAGAGATGCTGGCACCCCAAAAGCGTCATGGAGACACACTGACGTCCTATGAGTGTCATGAGAGATACTGCCCCCAAAAGCGTCACGAGAGACACTGCGTGTCCATAAGTGTCATGAGAAACACTGGCGCCCGAAAAGCGTCACGAGAGACACTGGTGTCTCATGAGTGCTCATGAGAGATACTGGCGCCCAAAAGCGTCACGAGAGACACTGGTGTCTCATGAGTGTCATGAGAGATATCACTGGCGCCCAAAAGCGTCATGAGAGATACTCGTCGCCCCAAAAGCGTCACGAGAGACACTGGTGTCTCATAAGTGTCATGAGAAACACTGGCGCCCGAAAAAGCGTCACGAGAGACACTGGTGTCTCATTAGTGTCATGGGGCGGTGGGGTAGCCTAGTGGTTAAAGCGTTGGCTCGTCATGCCGAAGACCTGGTTCGATTCCCCACATGGGCACAATGTGTGAAGCCCATTTCTGGTGTCCCCTGCCGTGATATTGCTGGAATATTGCTAAAAGCGGCGTAAATCTAAACTCAGTCAGTCAGTCAGTCAGTCATGAGTGTCATCGACAGATACTGGCGCCCCAAAAACGTCACGAGAGACACTGGCGTCTCATAAGTGTCACGACAGACACTGGCGCCCCAAAAGCGTCACAAGAAACACTGGCGTCTCTATGGAGTGTCGCGAGAGACACTGGTGTCTCATGAGTGTCATGACAGACACTGGCGCCCCAAAAGCGTCGTGAGAGACACTGGCGTCTCATAAGTGTCATAAGAGATGCTATGCACCCTAAAAGCGTCATGAGATTACACTGACGTCTCATGAGTGTCATGAGAGATACTGCCCCCAAAAGCGTCACGAGAGACACTGGTGTCTCATAAGGCGTCATGAGAAACACTGGCACCCGAAAAGCGTCACGAGAGACACTGGTGTCTCATGAGGCGTCATGAGAGATACTGGCGCCCTGAAAAGCGTCACGAGAGACACTGGTGTCTCATGAGTGTCGCGAGAGATACTGGCGCCCGAAAAGCGTCAGCGAGAAACACTAGTGTCTCATAAGTGTCATGAGAGACACTGGCGCCCAAAAGTGTCACGAGAGACACTGGTGTCTCATGAGTATCATGACAGATACTGGCGCCCAAAGCGTCATGAGAGACACTGGGTGTCTCATAAGTGTCATGAGAAACACTGGCGCCCGAAAGCGTCACGAGAAAACAATTCTTCTCATGAGCAAGCCATGAGAGACACTGGCGTCTCATAAGTGTCATGAGAGATGCTGGTGCCCCAAAAAGCGCTCATGAGAGGCACTGGTGTATCATGAGTGTCATGAGATACTTTGGCGCCCGAAAAGCGTCACGAGAGATACTGGTGTCTCTTAGCGAGTGTCATGCGGAGAGATACTGGCGCCCGAAAAGCGTCATGAGAAACACTAGTGTCTCTCATAAGTGTCATGAGAGATACTGGCGCCCAAAAGTGTCACGAGAGACACTGTGTCTCATGAGTATCATGACAGATACTGGCGCCCAAAGCGTCGCATGAGAGACACTGGTGTCTCATAAGTGCCTTCAAGTGAGAAACACTGGCGCCCGAAAAGCGTCACGAGAAACAATTGTGTCTCATGAGTGTCATGAGAGACACTGGCGTCTCATAAGTGTCATGAGAGATGCCGGTGCCCCAAAAGCGCCGCGAGAGGCACTGGTGTATCATGAGTGTCATGGGGATACTGGCGGCTCATGAGTGTCATGAGAGATACTGGCGCCCCAAAGCGTCATAACAGACACCGGTGTCTCATGAGCGTCATGAGATGCTGGCGCCGGAAAGCGTCATGAGAGACACTGGTGTCTCATGAGTGTCATGAGAGATACTGGCGCCCAAAAGCGTCATGAGAGACACCTTCGACGCCCCAAAAAGCGTCATGAGAGACACTGACGTCTCATCAGTGTCATGGGGAGATACTGGCGCCCCAAAGTGTCATGAGAGACACTGGCGGCCCAAAAGCGTCACGAGAGACCCTGACGTCTCATAAGTATCATGAGCGATACTGGCGCCCCAAAAGCGTCATGAGAGACACTTTGTGTCTCATAAGTGTCATGAGGGACACTGGCGCCCCAAAAGCGTCATGAGAGAGACACTGGTGTCTCATGAGTGTCATGAGAGATACTGGTGCCTCATAAGTGTCATGAGAGATACTTGTGTTTCATGATACCCGTGAAGGTCCGGGTTAGAATATTGATCTTCAGTGACCCAATCTTGTAAGAGGCGACAAACGGGATCGGGTGGTCAGGCTCGCTGACTTGGTTGACATATGTCATTGGTTCCCAAATGCGCAGATCGATGCTCATGCTGTTGATCACTGGATTGTCTGGTCCAGACTCGATTATTTACAGACCGCCGCCATATAGCTGGAATATTGCTGAGTGCGGCGTACAAAATAACTCCACTTACTCACTCCGCTTCTACCTCACGAGTGTCATGCGAGAGATACAAGTGCCTCCATAGTGCCAGGAGTGATATTGGTGTCCCCTGAACGCCATGCAAGATGGTGCCTCATGACGTCGACATTCCGACGCATGACTGTTTTGCTGATACATACCCCGTGTGTTTTGACGGCCTCCCAGTTATGTTGATCATCCCTGTCTTGAAGCATTTCGGCACAGGAACATTCGCAGGACCTCCCTTGTTGAAAACAATAGCAGAAAATAGTAACATCGCACGGGGCGTAATATTGTAGATGAAGCTTGTGACAATATTTAAAGTTCAGTTACATAGGTGAGGCTCGGTGGTGGTCTCATATTGACTGGTTTCGCACCAGATATACGTCAACGTGACCACAGTTCCTTTAGTTTACTTTAGTCGGGATGTTTCTGACATTTGAGATGGTTCCGCTTTCATATCATCTTTAAACGTATGTGACCGATTGCGTTCTTGTTCTACGAACCTACTTCATGTTAGACTCTTCAATCTCGCTGTCGATGATCATGTTCACAGCGGTGTTTAAACAAACGTTTTCATTCTTGATTTTTATCATACCAGCGGGAAAAACAGGGTTGCACGAGTGTTAGGGTAAGGGTTCAGTCCTGTCAGGTAACTCACCATGCATTATCAGTCCCTTCAGGCAACTCACCATGCATTATCAGTCCCTTCAGGCAACTCACCATGTATCATCAGTCCTTTCAGGTAACACGCCATGTATCATCAGTCCTGTCAAGTAACTTACCATGCATTATCAGTCCCTTCAGGCAGCTCACCATGTATCATCAGTCCTGTCAGGTAACTCACCATGTATCATGAGTCCTTTCAGGTAACACACCATGTATCATCGGTCCTGTCAGGTAACTCACCATGTATCATCAGCCCTGTCAGGTAACACACCATGTATCATCGGTCCTGTCAGGTAACTCACCATGTATCATCAGCCCTGTCAGGTAACACTCACCATGTATCATCAGTCCTGTCAGGTAACACACCATGTATCATCAGCCAAGTCAGGTAACTCACCATGTATCATCAATCCTTTCAGGTAACTCACCACGTATCATGAATCATGCCAAGTTACTCTCGGAAAGACATCTATCTTGTCAGGTAACTCACCATGTATCATCAGCCCTGTCAGGTAACTCACCATGTATCATCAGTCCTTTCAGGTAGCTCACCATGTATCATGAATCATGCCAAGTTTGACTCGGAAAGACATCTATCTTGTCAGGTAACTCACCATGTATCATCAGCCCTGTCAGGTAACTCACCATGTATCATCAGTCCTTTCAGGTAGCTCACCATGTATCATCAGCCCTGTCAGGTAACACTCACCATGTATCATCAGTCCTGTCAGGTAACTCACCATGTATCATCAGCTAATTCAGGTAACTCACCATGTATCATCAATCCTTTCAGGTAACTCACCACGTATCATGAATCATGCCAAGTTACTCTCGGAAAGACATCTATCTTGTCAGGTAACTCACCATGTATCATCAGCCCTGTCAGGTAACTCACCATGTATCATCAGTCCTTTCAGGTAGCTCACCATGTATCATGAATCATGCCAAGTTTGACTCGGAAAGACATCTATCTTGTCAGGTAACTCACCATGTGACATCAGTCACGCCAGAATATTCACGAATAGTTATCAATTATGTCACAACACTCAACATGTTTCATCATCATATTGGCTAACTCACCAAGTTGTTCCATTGACTTTGTTCACAGGAAAACTGTGTATCCTCCCATCGCCCACCTGTGACGCACTCGACCTTTGCCGTTCCACACAAGATGAAGGACGACTTGCAATTGTACTCAATATACTTTGCATGGCTGTAAGCGACATCAGCGTTGTCTACGCGAGGGGCGGTGCACACTGAAACCACAGGAGAACGCCACATAACAGAAAACACATGGAAACAGGATGGCTGAAGGCTGATAGATACGTTAATAGCCGGTTCATCATAGAATTGACAAAGTTTTCATGGTAGACAGTTCTATTGACACTATACGGTACAGGATTTAACAGATCCTACATCGTAGAGGGTTTAATTGATCTCACGTGGTAGATGTGTTTGATCAAAGTTAAATGTAAAAATGCTTGCTACTGATCAAGGAAACACCATGTGTGTACGGACACTTGCTACTGATTAAGGAAACACCATGTGTGTACGGACACTTGCTACTGATTAAGGAAACACCATGTGTGTACGGACACTTGCTACTGATTAAGGAAACACCATGTGTGTACGGACACTTGCTACTGATAAGGAAACACCATGTGTGTACGGACACTTGCTACTGATTAAGGAAACACCATGTGTGTACGGACACTTGCTACTGATAAGGAAACACCATGTATGTACGGACACTTGCTACTGATTAAGGAAACACCATGTGTGTACGGACACTTGCTACTGATAAGGAAACACCATGTGTGTACGGACACTTGCTACTGATTAAGGAAACACCATGTGTGTACGGACACTTGCTACTGATAAGGAAACACCATGTGTGTACGGACACTTGCTACTGATTAAGGAAACACCATGTGTGTACGGACACTTGCTACTGATTAAGGAAACACCATGTGTGTACGGACACTTGCTACTGATAAGGAAACACCCATTGTGTGTACGGACACTTGCTACTGATTAAGGAAACACCATGTGTGTACGGACACTTGCTACTGATATGGTAAACACCCATTGTGTGTATGGACACTTGCTACTGATTAAGGAAACACCATGTGTGTACGGACACTTGCTACTGATTAAGGAAACACCATGTGTGTACGGACACTTGCTACTGATAAGGAAACACCATGTGTGTACGGACACTTGCTACTGATTAAGGAATCACCATGTGTGTACGGACACTTGCTACTGATTAAGGAAACACCATGTGTGTACGGACACTTGCTACTGATTAAGGAAGTCACCATGTGTGTACGGACACTTGCTACTGATAAAGGAAACACCATGTGTGTACGGACCTTGCTACTGATTAAGGAAACACCATGTGTGTACGGACACCTGCTACTGATTAAGGAAAACACCATGTGTGTACGGACACTTGCCACTGATTAAAGAAACACCATGTGTACGGACACTTGCTACTGATTAAGGAAACACCATGTGTGTACGGACACTTGCTACTGATTAAGGAAACACACCATGTGTGTACGGACACTTCTGCTATTACTCGATTAAGGAAACACCATGTGTGTACGGACACTTGCTACTGATAAGGAAAACACCCATTGTGTGTACGGACACTTGCTACTGATTAAGGAAACACCCATGTGTGTACGGACACTTGCTTACTGATTAAGGAAACACCATGTGTGTACGGACACTTGCTACTGATTAAGGAAACACCATGTGTGTACGGACACTTGCTACTGATTAAGGAAACACCATGTGTGTACGGACACTTGCTACTGATTAAGGAAACACCATGTGTGTACGGACACTTGCTACTGATTAAGGAAACACCATGTGTGTACGGACACTTGCTACTGATTAAGGAAACACCATGTGTGTACGGACACTTGCTACTGATTAAGGAAACACCACGTGTACATTACTGAGCTACAAACATTTTGCTTCCATCTTTCTCTGAAGTTTTTTTTATCTCAGGTAAAGTTGATGTTGAGAGCAGCTTCCTCAAAGACATTGGAAGGAAAATGAGAAATGTTCGGATGGCCCCTGACTGTATTCATTTTAAACCAACAATGTATCTGTCTACGTCCAGTACGTCTCATCAAGATCTAAGTACACACTTAACCTGCTGATCAAAAGGTACACCATGTCCATGGCACCTGGGATAAATTAACAATAAGCAGGATCCTTATCGAATATGAGTCATTTTAGTTGGCCTTGTCCATAAAACGTCAGTACAAGCACACAGACACACAGACGCAGACACAAATACACACAAAGTCGGACTTCCCCATGGTCCGTACTCTCTTCTGTATAATCACCTGGGGATCTGGCCTGTGTGCTCAGAGCATCTACGTCCTCCACCACGGAGGTGACGTTCTTTGCCAGTTCAGTGACGTTTGCCGTGACAGCCGCCATCTCCTGCTTCAGTGTTGTGATGTCAATGATGTGTGTCTTCATCTCAGCGACGTCATTCTGTACTGATGTCACGACGATCTTGATGTTCGCAATGTCTTCATAGATGGTAGTAATTTCGTTTTTTATTTCCATAAGGTCATTTTCGAGATGAGCTGCAGTCTTGATTTCAGAATGCAGCTTTTTCTGAATTTCCGTGACGTCTTTCTTGTGGTCGGTCATTTCAGCCTCCAATTTAGCGACGTTGTTAAAGATGACACCAGTCTCATCGGTTTTCACCTTCCTGACATTATCAACGGCATACTCTGAAATGCAACGTGTACCCAACTTCACTTCTGACACGTATACGGTAATGACACGCGGACACTCTGGACAGGAATCTGCCCCATGGTCAGGTGAGGTGAGGTAATTGGGTTTTAACGTCGTCCTTGAGAATATTTCGCTCATATGACGGGCATGTGTGTGTATGTGTTTGTGCGGCTGCTTGTACTAGCCCAGACTTAAGCTGGTTTTATAGTGCTAGCCCACTGGGATACCATGCCGCAGTGAAGCATGAATACCCCACTCAGACACATTATACTGACTCCGAGCCGACCAGTCCTTGTTGTACCCATTAATGCCGAGCGCCAGGCAGGGACCAACAAGTACCATATTTTAACGTCTTTTGGTATGACGCGGTCGGGGATCGAACCCGCGACCTTCCGCTCTCCGGGCTGACGCTCTAACCACTACACCACGGAGGCGGTCGAAGGTATTTAGAATGCATAAGAGGTGCAAGCATGTGGACGTCACCTCTCAAGACGACGTATACTCTATGGTTGGTAGTGTATGAAAGATTATGTATGTCGTATACTGCATAACGAATCATGCATGATAGATTCTCTATGATACGTACTGCACGATTTATACTACATTATAGATTCAGCATGAAAGATTATGCATGATGCATACTGCATGTTGTATACTACATGCCAGATACTGCATGACAAATACTGCATGGTAGATTCTAAATAAATACAGGCCACATGGTTGCCTCAGGAACTGCAATTCGCTTGCGTCTCTCGACACGACTGTGGGTTCGAATCCTGTTTAAACCCTGTTTTGTTTGTAAATCTGCCAGCACCATCAGACCCGTTCTCTGGGGCTTCAGTGAAGTGACAAACGTCTGAGAGGCCTCAATTGTTTCCTGGGCCTTCTTCACCCAGAAAGCTGACCCCGAAGTGTTATTATTGGAAAACTGTTCGGTTAAACTCGCTGATCAGTGTGAAACCTAGACCTACTGTTTTGTCTGTTTCCAGTCTTCAAAATGTCCACACTCTTTTAAGGCCACTGACGTCAGACGACATGTGATCGAATTTCTCTTGAAGAACTTTCGTAGGAGATTTGAGGACGGCGGCTATGTTGTGGGTAAACGTTGCCACTGGAAGCCCCTCGAACCTCATGGCTGGTAGAGTACCCAGCAGGCCAAGCAACAGAGGGAGTATCAGCATCCTTAAATAACAGAAACAAACACAACGCAGAACGTACATATTAGTGAAAACACATTAGTCCATCTTTCCTATTATATGCGAACACCCAGACATGTCTAGACCGCCTGTCTACCTTGCCGTCTACCTGATCTCAACTGTAGCAGTCTATCTAACTTGTCTCTCGGTCCATCCCACTTGTCGATACTGTCCGTCTATCTGTTTCGGATGTCTCCGTCTACCTGCCTTGTCAGGACTGTCTGTGTACCTTATCAGAATAGATTGTACTTCCGTCCACTTAAGTTTTCTAGAATGTCCTTTTGTCTAACTTATCTAGGAACTAACTTGTCGAGAATGTCCATCTGTCTAACTTGTCAGCACTGGCCGACTATGTAACTTGTCAGGAATGTCCGTTTCTCAAACTTGTCAGGAATGTCCGTCCATGTAACTTGTCAGGACTTAAAGTCTACTTAACTTGTCAGGAATGTCCGTCTATCAAACTTGTCAGGAATGTCCGTCCATGTAACTTGTCAGGACTTAAGTCTACTTAACTTGTCAGGAATGTCCGTCTATCAAACTTGAAAGGACTGTAAGTCTACTTAACTTTGCTAGGAATGTCCGTCTAATTAACTTGTCAGGACTGTAAGTCTACTTAACTTGTCGGGAATGTCCGTCTATGTAACTTGTCAGGAATGTCCGTCTATGTAACTTGTCAGGACTGTAAGTCTACCCAACTATGAACTCTCTATCTTGTTTATCCGCCATAACGGTCCTTCTGGATTGTCCATGTACTTCTCTTTCTAAAGTGTCTTCCCAAGACAGAATGGTCCCTCTACATTTCTACGTCATTTTGTCTGGTAAGTTCATCCATAACCTACCTGTGTCTCCAAGTGTTAAGGCTCGCACTGCCGACCGCGTCTGGTCACAGGTATATGGTGTACAGGAGACTGTGTACTTGATTCGTGACCAGTTGTCGCCCAAGGGCGGCAGTATAATGCACATCAATAGCCACAGAAATATTGCATCGGTAATTATCTTGTTACTGATCTTGATCTTTGTGATACCTTTGTGATGAAATGTGTCATGCATACTACTTCTCGTAATAAAGAGCAAGTACCTATAAAGGTTCGGACAGGTATTGATTTCGTGTCAGTCTCTCCTTCAATAGGAACCGAACAATGAACTCTACTATTAACAGCTATACCTTACAATTATGAAAGAACAGGTCCCAGTGCTGAAATGCCTTTGTCCAGAAGCCCCGCGCTTTCATGAGTCTCTGGCAGAGGATTTTACAAAATACAACTGGGTATTTTCAAGGACAGGTACATGAAAACATTTTGTTTTCGAAACTCAAAATTTCAACCATGTCGCCCACCAACAGGCTCATGTGCAAACAATGGCCCCTGGAGGAGAATACGTTTCCTTGCTCACGGCGCTTTTGTTTTTAAATTAATGTGTCTACAAACATCATGCATGAATTTGAATTTGTTGAATTAATAGACATCATAATAATAATAATACTGTCGAAAACGTGACACCTGGGTGAGAAGTTTTTCCTTCTGCAAAGGTCTGTGTCCCACCTGTGTTAAGGTGACATGTGTTGATGTAACGGAGCCTCAGTGTCAAGCATCAACGTCCTGAAGCCACAGGTGGTCGACACGGAGCCACAGATGGTCGACACGGAGCGACAAGACCCAGTAATACGTCTCAGTTTAATACTGGAGACTTAAAACTAAACATTCTAGAAGTCTAGGAATCTTTTCATTATGTATTGTGATACAATGTACTTATATTGTGATACCCACCACAAACCCACACACTGACCAATACATCCAATTAGGAGATAAACATCATGTGTTGGCCAATTTCCGGGTGTTATTGAGTATTTGAAGCCGGAGGTTTCAAATGGAATATTCCCGTGCTTCAAATACTCAATAACACCCGGAAATTGGCCAACACATGATGTTTATCGAAATTGTAAACACAAAAGTAAACCAAAAGGTCCACACACGTTTTTGTGTCTGCACTCATTGACATCGTGTACGGGTACAGCAGTGAAATGTCATCAACCGGCCGTTTCGGCTGTCTCTCATGGTAGCATCTGCAACTGCTCATTTGTGACGTCATTCGGACTTTACGTCACAATATGATTTGAATGACGTCATCACAGCTGACGACGTAACTATACAATGGTGAGCGATGTTTGTATGTATTAATACGCAGCGAATTTCCGGGAATCGAATACCATTTGATCACGTTTTCAACCAATCAGATTAAAGAACACAGTGACTTTTTGGTTTACAATTTGACTCTAACCACGCTCTCAGAACTAAAACCGGTATAATCTCTACCCACACCCGCCGTGCTGTCCATCTGTCCTCTACTTCACCTGAACCCGAGCTCCAACGCCTTCTCCACGTTTGCAGTCAACTTAACAATTACCCCACTAAACTTCACTACAGCCACACCACTTATAACCACCATTAGCTAACGGTAGGAAATACACAACACACCAGCCTAAAGGTGTGGTCTACAACATCAGCTGCGACTGTGGCAGCAACTACATAGGGGAAACATCCAGACCACTCAACAGTCTTCATTCGCATCAAAGGGTACAAGACATCCACAGACAACCCAAACACCAAAATCAGCCCTTTCGGAACACATCATCAAATTTCCTCAACACATCAATTGGGACACAGTGAAAATACAAGCAAACAATCAACATTATTACACAACAAGAAAATTGACAGAAGCGCTACACGTGAAAAGGCACCGCCCAAAGGTTAATAGCGACCAGAGCTATTTCATCCCACCAGCTTACCACTACCTAATCCAAAACTAATTAATCCAATCTCCCTCTCTCTGGTTTCTTTCTGGCTTCTCTAACTAATCCCTTCCCCTAATTAGTAATCCCCACCCTCACTGGAATCCTATTCATCATGCTTTTATCTTGCCTCTTGTCTCGTGTATAAGTTTGCTTGTTTTTATTGTTAATCATCTTGTTTATCCTCCATGGTCTGTGTGGGACCTCATGTACCCTTTTTATACTGCTGTATCCATTCACCATCTCATGCTTCAAAACGGTACAAGTATCTACACCAAAACGTCGCTATTGCACAATAATGTCTTTATCTATAAATACCGTTGCACACACGTGAATGTATACATAAAGATGATGTACGATGTATGTTACTGCTGGAGAGTCGGACTCCCGCTATCATCGTCGGCGCAGTTCTGCATGGGTCATGGGAAGGGGTCTTGCCAGACGAAGTGGTGGTGACTCGGTCGTCACGTCCTTGTTGTTGCTCCTCGGTGTTTCGGGTCTTGTACGACCCTTTACTTCACCGGTGGCCATGTGCTTCCTCACAACCAGTAACCCTGTTGGCAATCTGTTAAAGGTTGACACCGACGTTGCGACAGGACACGCCTGCGTCATGCATACCATTACCTTGCCACTGTATATTTCATTTCTGAAAGTATACATCTTGCTAAGTAAAATTTTGTATGCAGCCTCGTTTGGAACAAACGCCGCTGAGCACCTGTTGTGTCCTCCAAAGACACAAGTTTTAGTAAATGTAGCACCTGATGTGTCCTCAAAAGACACATATGTTACAGTATATGTAGCATCTGTTTTGTCCTCTAAAGACACATGTTGCAGTAAATGTAGCATCTGTTGTGTCCTCTAAAGACACATGTTGCAGTAAATGTAGCATCTGTTGTGTCCTCTAAAGACACATGTTGCAGTAAATGTAGCATCTGTTGTGTCCTCCAAAGACACATGTTGCAGTAAATGTAGAATCTGTTCTGTTCTCCAAAGACACATGTTGCAGTATATGTAGCATCTGTTGTGTCCTCCAAAGACACATGTTGCAGTATATGTAGCATCTGTTTTGTCCTCTAAAGACACATGTTGCAGTAAATGTAGCATGTATTATGTCCCTCCAAAGACACATGTTCAGTAAATGTGGCAGCTGCTTGTGTCCTCCAAAGACACATGTTCAGTAAATGTGGCACCTGTTGTGTCCTCCAAAGACACATGTTCAGTAAATGTGGCACCTGTTGTGTCCCTCCAAAGACACATGTTGCAGTAAATGTAGCACCTGTTGTGTCCTCAAAAGACACATATGTTACAGTATATGTAGCATCTGTTTTGTCCTCTAAAGACACATGTTCCAGTAAATGTAGCATCTTGTTGTGTCCTCCAAAGGCACATGTTCCAGTAAATGTAGCATCTGTTGTGTCCTCCAAAGGCACATGTTGCAGTAAATGTAGCATGTATTATGTCCTCCCAAAGACACATGTTCAGTAAATGTGGCAGCTGTTGTGTCCTCCAAAGACACACATGTTGCAGTAAATGTAGCATGTGCTATGTCCCTCCAAAGACACATGTTGCAGTAAATGTGGCACCTGTTGTGTCCTCCAAAGACACATGTTGCAGTAAATGTAGCATCTGTTTTGTCCTCCAAAGACACATGTTGCAGTAAATGTAGCACCTGTTGTATCCTCCAAAGACACATGTTGCAGTAAATGTGGCACCTGTTTGTGTCCTCCAAAGACACATGTTGCAGTAAATGTAGCATCTGTTTTGTCCTCCAAAGACACATGTTGCAGTAAATGTAGCATGTGTTGTGTCCTCCAAAGACACATGTTGCAGTAAATGTGGCACCTGTTGTGTCCTCCAAAGACACATGTTGCAGTAAATGTAGCATCTGTTTTGTCCCTCCAAAGACACATGTTGCAGTAAATGTAGCACCTGTTGTATCCTCCAAAGACACATATTGCAGTAAATGTAGCATGTATTATGTCCTCCAAAGACACATGTTCAGTAAATGTGGCAGCTGTTGTGTCCTCCAAAGACACATGTTCAGTAAATGTGGCACCTGTTGTGTCCTCCAAAGACACATGTTGCAGTAAATGTAGCACCTGATGTGTCCTCAAAAGACACATATGTTACAGTATATGTAGCATCTGTTTTGTCCTCTAAAGACACATGTTGCAGTAAATGTAGCATCTGTTGTGTCCTCCAAAGACACATGTTGCAGTAAATGTAGCATGTGTTGTGTCCTCCAAAGACACATGTTGCAGTAAATGTAGCATGTGTTATGTCCTCCAAAGACACATGTTGCAGTAAATGTAGCATCTGTTGTGTCCTCCAAAGACACATGTTGCAGTAAATGTAGCATGTGTTGTGTCCTCCAAAGACACATGTTGCAGTAAATGTGGCACCTGTTGTGTCCTCCAAAGACACATGTTGTAGTAAATGTAGCATCTGTTTTGTCCTCCAAAGACACATGTTGCAGTAAATGTAGCATCTGTTGTATCCTCCAAAGACACATATTGCAGTAAATGTAGCATGTATTATGTCCCTCCAAAGACACATGTTCAGTAAATGTGGCAGCTGTTGTGTCCTCCCAAAGACACATGTTGCAGTAAATGTAGCACCTGTTGTGTCCTCCAAAGACACATGTTGCAGTAAATGTAGCACCTGTTGTGTCCTCAAAAGACACATATGTTACAGTATATGTAGCACCTGTTGTGTCCTCCAAAGACACATGTTGCAGTAAATGTAGCACCTGCTGTGTCCCTCCAAAGACACATGTTGCAGTAAATGTAGCATGTGTTGTGTCCTCCAAAGACACATGTTGCAGTAAATGTAGTATCTGTTTTGTCCTCCAAAGACACATGTTGCAGTAAATGTAGCACCTGTTGTATCCTCCAAAGACACATATTGCAGTAAATGTAGCATGTATTATGTCCTCCAAAGACACATGTTCAGTAAATGTGGCAGCTGTTGTGTCCTCCAAAGACACATGTTCAGTAAATGTGGCACCTGTTGTGTCCTCCAAAGACACATGTTGCAGTAAATGTAGCACCTGTTGTGTCCTCAAAAAGACACATATGTTACAGTATATGTAGCATCTGTTTTGTCCTCTAAAGACACATGTTGCAGTAAATGTAGCATCTGTTGTGTCCTCCAAAGACACATGTTGCAGTAAATGTAGCATCTGTTGTGTCCTCCAAAGACACATGTTGCAGTAAATGTAGCATGTGCTATGTCCCTCCAAAGACACATGTTGCAGTAAATGTGGCATCTGTTGTGTCCTCCAAAGACACATGTTGCAGTAAATGTAGCATGTGTTGTGTCCCCTCCAAAGACACATGTTGCAGTAAATGTGGCACCTGTTGTGTCCTCCAAAGACACATGTTGCAGTAAATGTAGCATCTGTTTTGTCCCTCCAAAGACACATGTTGCAGTAAATGTAGCATCTGTTGTATCCTCCAAAGACACATATTGCAGTAAATGTAGCATGTATTATGTCCTCCAAAGACACATGTTCAGTAAATGTGGCAGCTGTTGTGTCCCTCCAAAGACACATGTTCAGTAAATGTAGCACCTGTTGTGTCCTCCAAAGACACATGTTGCAGTAAATGTAGCACCTGTTGTGTCCTCAAAAGACACATATGTTACAGTATATGTAGCACCTGTTGTGTCCTCTAAAGACACATGTTGCAGTAAATGTAGCATCTGTTGTGTCCTCCAAAGACACATGTTGCAGTAAATGTAGCATGTGTTGTGTCCTCCAAAGACACATGTTGCAGTAAATGTAGCATGTGCTATGTCCTCCAAAGACACATGTTGCAGTAAATGTAGCACCTGTTGTGTCCTCCAAAGACACATGTTGCAGTAAATGTAGCATGTGTTGTGTCCTCCAAAGACACATGTTCCAGTAAATGTAGCACGTGTTGTGTCCTCCAAAGACACATGTTGCAGTAAATGTAGCATGTGTTGTGTCCTCCAAAGACACATGTTGCAGTAAATGTAGCATGTGTTGTGTCCTCCAAAGACACATGTTCCAGTAAATGTGGCACCTGTTGTGTCCTCCAAAGACACATGTTCAGTAAATGTGGCACCTGTTGTGTCCTCCAAAGACACATGTTCCAGTAAATGTAGCACCTGTTGTGTCCTCCAAAGACACATGTTGCAGTAAATGTAGCACCTGTTGTGTCCTCCAAAGACACATGTTCCAGTAAATGTAGCACCTGTTGTGTCTTCCAAAGACACATGTTGCAGTAAATGTAGCATGTGCTATGTCCTCCAAAGACACATGTTCCAGTAAATGTGGCACCTGTTGTGTCCCTCCAAAGACACATGTTCAGTAAATGTGGCACCTGTTGTGTCCTCCAAAGACACATGTTCCAGTAAATGTAGCACCTGTTGTGTCCTCCTCCAAAGACACATGTTGCAGTAAATGTAGCACCTGTTGTGTCCCTCCAAAGACACATGTTGCAGTAAATGTAGGCACCTGTTGTGTCCTCCAAAGACACATGTTGCAGTAAATGTAGCACCTGTTGTGTCCTCCAAAGACACATGTTGCAGTAAATGTAGCACCTGTTGTGTCCTCCAAAGACACATGTTGCAGTAAATGTAGCATGTGCTATGTCCTCCAAAGACACATGTTCCAGTAAATGTGGCACCTGTTGTGTCCTCCAAAGACACATGTTCAGTAAATGTGGCACCTGTTGTGTCCTCCAAAGACACATGTTGCAGTAAATGTAGCACCTGTTGTGTCCTCCAAAGACACATGTTGCAGTAAATGTAGCATGTGCTATGTCCTCCAAAGACACATGTTCCAGTAAATGTGGCACCTGTTGTGTCCTCCAAAGACACATGTTCAGTAAATGTGGCACCTGTTGTGTCCTCCAAAGACACATGTTCCAGTAAATGTAGCACCTGTTGTGTCCTCCAAAGACACATGTTGCAGTAAATGTAGCATCTGTTGTGTCCTCCAAAGACACATGTTGCAGTAAATGTAGCATCTGTTTTGTCCTCCAAAGACACATGTTGCAGTAAATGTAGCATCTGTTGTGTCCTCCAAAGACACATGTTGCAGTAAATGTAGCATCTGTTGTGTCCTCCAAAGACACATGTTGCAGTAAATGTAGCATCTGTTGTGTCCTCCAAAGACACATGTTGCAGTAAATGTAGCATGTGTTGTGTCCTCCAAAGACACATGTTGCAGTAAATGTAGCACCTGTTGTGTCCTCCAAAGACACATGTTGCAGTAAATGTAGCATGTGTTGGTGCTGTGTTGATTGTGTTACTTGTGTTGTAGCTACCAGGACATCACGTGTGTTGCTTGTGAGTTCCCAACGACTATGTGTTGGTTGTGAGTTCACCCCTTATGTATTGGTTGTTAGTTCACCACGTATATCTTAGTTGTGAGTTCATCACGTATTATCTTGGTTGTGAGTTCACCACGTATTATGTTGGTTGTGAATTCACCACGTATGTGTTGGTTGTGATTTGACCACGTATTATGTTGGTTTGTGAATTCACCACATGTCTGTTGTTTTGAGTTCTCAACGTGTGTTGATTGTGAGTTCACCACATGTGTGTTAGTTGTGAGTTCAACACGTATGTGTTGGTTGGGAGTTAACCACGTATTTGTTGGTTGTGATTTCACCACGTATATGTTGGTTGTGAGTTCACCACGTATGTGTTGGTTGTGAGTTCACCACGTATGTGTTGGTTGGGAGTTAACCACGTATTTGTTGGTTGTGATTTCACCACGTATTATGTTAGTTTTGATTTGACCACGTTTTATGTTGGTTTGTGAATTCACCACATGTCTGTTGTTTTTGAGTTCTCAACGTGTGTTGATTGTGAGTTCACCACATGTGTGTTAGTTGTGAGTTCAACACGTATGTGTTGGTTGGGAGTTAACCACGTATTTGTTGGTTGTGATTTCACCACGTATATGTTGGTTGTGAGTTCACCACGTATGTGTTCGTTGTGAGTTCACAATGTATGTGTTGGTTGTGAGTTCACAACGTATGTGTTTGTTGTGAGTTCACCACGTATGTGTTGGTTGTGAGTTCACCACGTATTATGTTGGTTGTGAGTTCACCACGTCTGTTGGTTGTGAGTTCACCACGTATGTGTTGGTTGTGAGTTCACCACGTATGTGTGTTGGTTGTGAGTTCACCACGTCTGTTGGTTGTGAGTTCACCACGTATGTGTTGGTTGTGAGTTCACCACGTATATGTTGGTTGTGAGTTCACCACGTATGTGTTGGTTGTGAGTTCACCACGTATGTGTTGGTTGTGAGTTCACCACGTCTGTTGGTTGTGAGTTCACCACGTCTGTTGGTTGTGAGTTCACCACGTATGTGTTGGTTGTGAGTTCACCACGTATGTGTTGGTTGTGAGTTCACCACGTATGTGTTGGTTGTGAGTTCACCACGTCTGTTGGTTGTGAGTTCACCACGTCTGTTGGTTGTGAGTTCACCACGTATGTGTTGGTTGTGAGTTCACCACGTATGTGTTGGTTGTGAGTTCACCACGTGTGTTGGTTTTGAGTTCACCACGTATTTGTTTGGTTGTGAGTTCACCACGTCTGTTGGTTGTGAGTTCACCACGTATGTGTTGGTTGTGAGTTCACCACGTGTGTTGGTTGTGAGTTCACCACGTATGTTGTTGGTTGTGAGTTCACCACGTATGTTGGTTGTGAGTTCACCACGTATGTGTTGGTTGTGAGTTCTCCACGTGTGTTGGTTGTGAGTTCACCACGTATGTGTTGGTTGTGAGTTCACCACGTGTGTGTTGGTTGTGAGTTCACCACGTGTGTTGGTTGTGAGTTCACCACGTATATGTTGGTTGTGAGTTCACCACGTATGTGTTGGTTGTGAGTTCACCACGTGTGTTGGTTGTGAGTTCACCACGTATGTGTTGGTTGTGAGTTCACCACGTCTGTTGGTTGTGAGTTCACCACGTATGTGTTGGTTGTGAGTTCACCACGTATGTGTTGGTTGTGAGTTCACCACGTATGTGTTGGTTGTGAGTTCACCACGTGTGTTTGGTTGTGAGTTCACCACGTGTGTTGGTTGTGAGTTCACCACGTGTGTTTATTGTGAGTTCACCACGTATGTGTTTATTGTGAGTTCACCACGTATGTGTTGGTTGTGAGTTCACCACGTGTGTTTATTGTGAGTTCACCACGTATGTGTTTATTGTGAGTTCACCACGTATGTGTTGGTTGTGAGTTCACCACATATATGTGTTGGTTTTGCGTTCCCCACACATGTGTATTTTATGTGTCTGTTCTATATGATCATCTCACAGTCCCAATGACCCGTGCTGTTCATTAAAGGCGACAACGCCTGCTGTACAAGTCTGGCGACATAACTTGGCCAGGCTTCCTGTCTGGGTCATCGAATTCCAACTTCTAAGATAGATGCTCCTGGTGTCTGTCTCTGGGTTGGCAGGTCCAGACTCGATTATTTGCGAACCGCTGTCGTACAGTTGCAATACAGAATACAACAAACAATCAAACAATGACACGCCATTGTAGCACGACCCATGAATGTACCCGGATGTATATGCCTGCATGTCATGGGCAGTGCACAGCTGTACATGGAGCGGTCCTTATCTGGATGTCTAGAGAGTTCCGTGACAGTTGTCTAGTGTTACAAAATTCACATCTCTCCATTTGGAGATTATGAAATCATGCAGTATTTTATGCAATCGTGAATAAACGACAACCTGTGCTACATGTCTTCCGGGTCACACCATGGGGCCTAACATCAGGTTTCAATGTACACAAGCAAGTTAGCAAGTCACAAGTCACCCAGTGGGACTAATGAATTGTTCATAAATCAATTTATAGTCTGTTTGCAGTGAAAACGTACCGATGAATTTCACTTTAAACAAAAAAGTAAATCGAATAAAGTGAAAATCAGATTGCGAATCCTCATAATTGTACCTTGCCAATTGAACATTTAAATCTCAGAATTTTATTCAACTTAGGATAAAAGTTGTTTAACAAACGATCATGGTTTCAAACCGCTATTATTGGTTTGTATTACAAGGGGGTATGCACATTAGATGAAACACCTAGAACAAGTAGGGTTGGTCTAAGTTAACGCTCATCACGTACCGCACGTGCATTTGTTTCACTGTTCCAACTACTACGCTTACCCCCTTGTAATACAAACCAATAATAGCGATTTGAATCTATGATCGTTTGTTAAACAACTTTTATCCTAATATGAATAAAATTCTGAGATTTAAATGTTCAATTGGCAAGGTAAAATTACGAGGATTCGCATTCTTAATTTCACTTTATTTGATTTACCTTTTTGTTTAAAGCGAAATTCATCGGTACGTTTTCACTGCAAACAGACTATACCTACACATCTGCTGTTATAGTTGCTGTGAACATGGTTTGAGTGGTTGGAAAAGTTGTATATGAGTATGTTTGTAGGCAACAAAACTGTTCAACGAATCTCTGTTGACATGCCATCTATTTGCACACGTTATACGTTACGCAATGATGAGCAATGATGAGCATGGTGTACCACAAGAGAGACTTGTTTTGATCGAGAGTCCAACTGAGAACAGATGGCTATGGAGTGTAGTTGTAATTGTATGGTAATTAGGACATTAATTAAGTTACCTAGATCCATGTTTCAACAGGAAACTGAAGAAGAAAGTTGCCAATCAACTGAAAGGGTTTACCATAGTTTGAGTGTGTCTGGTATAAACGAGCACTGGCAATTAACAGTTCCCAAATGCATGTATTTTGTCCATTAAATGTCCATTTTGTAAATCAGCTAAAAACGAATTGATGCACTCTGTACCATGAATTGTGAAAGATACTTGTGATGTTAACATTGATCTGTTGCTAGCTGACAATGCAGATTTACATAACCATGTGAACGAAAGAATTTTAGATATGTACAAACATACATAAAGAAAACAAAACGTTTAGCGGTGTTAATGTACGTACGTTTTTCTATTTCTTTTCTTTCCTTTTGTCAGAAGATGTATTAATTGTAATATGTATTCGTGTAATTCTATGGGAGAGGGGGCGTTCCAAGTTCTCACTTATGAGAATCATTCCCATGAGAATAATATATGTTGACACTGAACTAACAAAACCTGATGTACCCCAGCAGGGGTGTATTATCAATGACAGGCCACCATTTACAAACACCTTTAATTGAAATATGACGTGTAATCTTTTAACCACGATAAAAGTGCATCATTTATGACATATTTTGAAAGTTTGTGTATAATAAGACTTTGTTCTAAGCCATATAAAACGCATTAGAGACATAAGAGAATGTCATACAATAAATCTCGTGCCTGTCAACACAAGATAGAATGTTGTCGTTATGGGACAATATCAGGAACAACTCCGGAACTGACGCAAAGACTGGCATCTCTGATTGTACATCTAACCACGTGGCAGATCAGTATCTCCCTTTGACGTACGCCGATGGACGTGTGAGACCAGTGTATATCTATCATCCATACGAGGAGTGTGTTAGATGTGAGTGAATGGCTTTGTTCTACATGAACAATGTGTTAGATGTCAGTGTATGGCTTGTTCTACATGAACAATGTGTTAGATGTCAGTGTATGGCTTTAAAACCCACAGACGTTTCACAATCAAAACGTAAAACTTCACGTGAAAATGATATTAATTTTGTTCATTCACCCCAAAACTAATACGAATGTAATACTTTTGATTGTAAACATATATTCGTTACCTCATACAGTGGAACAACATGACATTTTAAAACCTTTGCAGCTTTATACAGCAATTTCATAAAACTGATCGGAAATGTTATGAAACGAAAACCAAAAGCAGGATGTATGAGAAAATTGTGACAAGTGTGAGTCACCATGAACGGTCATACACAGTCGACGTACTGGTAGTGGGGTACTGCCGAGACTGAATGTCTTCAACCTGGAGAGTTCCAGTCAGCAGCTACAGGTCACCGACTGTACATTCGTTGGTTTCACATTACTTTTCAACACGCTGTGCGCATGCGCAGAGCGTGTGAAAAATATCCATTGACATGCTTCCGGTTTGGTCGTATGTTTATCGATAGTGTAAATGCACTCTAAATAAAAGCTGTTATGAAATATATTTAAGTTGTGACAACTGTTCATAGCTGAGTACATACTTTCATTTGCCTCTGCTTTTCAATAATTGATGTCCTATTTTGGTTGCAATTCCATCAGTGATGTGTTTGTTTAGTTGTGAGAAGGGTTGTGCAGGAAGGACTGTGGTGGTGAGATGTCTTTATACAAGAGCTTATTAACATAACTTAAGCTATTTATCTAACTAATCCCGGCCTCTGTTTCATAAATCAATTGGGATCAGTTGTATTCGACATAAAACTACATATTTGTTTTCTTTGGAGCGTTTATACTATCGATAAACATACGACCAAACCGGAAGCATGTCAGTGGATATTTTTCACACGCTCTACGCATGCGCACAGCGAGTTGAAAAGTAATGCGAAACCAACGAATACCTGGTGTGTGTTTGTCCCCGGACTGAAACGTGTGCATCCACGACAAGTCATTTAGCAACAACATGAGGCATGAGTGAGTGAGTCAGGGGCGTAGCTACCATTATGAAAAAAAAGCCCGGGCTTACACATGATTGCTGCTAAAATGGTTGGGCAAGCCCTCAATACTATCTAAATACAAAGCTTTGTAACATATCGGGCTTACACGAAAAAAAATGGCCTGCTACGCGCTTGTGAGTGAGTTTAGTTTTGGAAATGGAGGTCACAGGATGTACCTGCTGATAATGAATGGAGGGATTATATCATATTTTTCTTCTAATTTCCTGTCCAAAACATGTATTAAAAACATGAAACTTTGTGGCAGCTCAGTTTGTTCTATCTCCATTGGGTCACTTTGCACCATGATATGGCTGAAGTTGACAACAGCTATCATGTGTGTCCGATGGTTTCAAATCAGAAATACCAGTCACGCCTTTGAAACCCATTCCAGGGCTGGAAGAGGTTTTCAGGAGGGTCATCACTGATAGTGTTTGCCCTTTGGTTAACATAAGGTCGGGCAGGTAACACATGGTTTCCCTCAAGTGTGCTTCCACTAGGTTTTCAGAAGAAAATATATATTTTCGGAAAAGAAAAGCTCAGGGGCTCCTTTCACGAAGCACCCTTAACTAAGATTAACCTCAACTCCTATTCTTTAACATTGCACTAAGGTTACCTTAGTGACTTACTATCACCTTAGTGCGTTGTGAAAGGAGGCCCTGGTCATTATAAAAGATTTGGGGACGTTCTTCACTGTGTTCAGGTTTACCTAGGACTATTCAGTCAGGGGGTTCCAATTTTCTCTGTGTGTTTCAACAGGCTACGCATTAGTTGACCTGAATCTGAAGGAGTCTAGAGGCTTCATCAGGCGTCAAGAACATGACGAGGACTTTGTCAACTGAGAAGGTTCCGTCCCTCTGTCTTTGGACATACTGTTTGAGGACCTTGAAAGCACTTGCGGGAGCATTGGCTTAATGATGAAATAAGTTTGTTCAATATTTCTGGATAACACTTGTGAGGTTGGTAGGGAAAAAGTATAAGAATCCCAGGAAAAAATGAACAATTATTATGATAAAAGTTTGCAAGAGAGAGACATGTACATGTTTTGTCAATCGCCATTACGTGCTAAGTACCATCGACCATATGTTATTGATACGACAGTGAGTGACACAGCTTTGTCATGTCAATTTGTTTAGAAAGTATCCCGAAAGAAATGACACTGTACCCATGTCGGCACTGTTTCTCCTGTAGATATTGTGTCGCGCCGTTTAGAAAATTATAATTCTGAAATGCTGGTCTTCTGGTAACCTGAGATGTAATGCGAGTTGTACAACGTTTAACAGCTGCAACATGGCTGCACAATGTATAACACTGCCTAATGTCAGAAACATGTTCTTCATTAGAGTCTGGCTTTTATTAAACACGATCAAGGTACTAAATTAGTTCTGGATTTGTTTGTATTAGTGCGAGGCTTTCGCAGAACATTGTAGACATCCAGTGTCTGGATTGGACAATCATGTGATGGCCTGTTGCAAATCTTAGTCACCAACACCTGTTTGTCTCTATCAGTTTATGTGACACGTTCGCTGAGTGTAATCTTGACCAAAGCAACTCTACATGTTGAGTTCCCAGTATAACCACTTGATAATCCGGTTTTTGCGTTGTCTCTCGTATTCTTAATATATCACTTAAAAATTAAAGATAATTCTCAATGTGCCATTTTGCAGGTGGTATAAATCTACCAGAGACAGAGACGGGTGCAGTATAGGATCGACAGCCATGATCTACATTGCCAGTAAGCATAATGTCTGGCCCCACGCTTAGACTAAAGCCTTGTTGCTCTGGAAGCCGAATTACCAGTCGTGTGTTGGTGCTCATGGCTATTGTCGGGCCCTCCTACTTGTGAACAACCAGGAAACGTTAGTCAGGAAACACATGGAGGTCAAGATTAACGATATTTAACTGCTTGTACATTCAAAACAGCCTTGTACAACCACAAATGCATATCTTCTTAATCTCTTTCAGTTGCTGCTGCCATTGTAGCCGTGGTGGTAAACGGTAAGATACTCTCGACGACTTTCAGTAAACATGTACACTGTAAGATACTCTCGACGGCTTTCAGGAAACGTGTACACTGTAAGATACTCTCGACGACTTTCAGTAAATGTGTACACTGTAAGATACTCTCGACGACTTTCAGTAAACATGTACACTGTAAGAAACTCTCGACGACTTTCAGTAAACATGTACACTGTAGGATACTCTCGATGACTTTCAGTAAACGTGTACACTGTAAGATACTCTCCACGACTTTTAGTAAATGTGTACACTGTAAGATACTCTCGACGACTTTCAGTAAATGTTTACACTGTAAGATACTCTCCACGACTTTCAGTAAACATGTACACTGTAAGATACTCTCGACGACTTTCAGTAAACTTTCAGTAAACATGTGTACACTGTAAGATACTCTCGATGACTTTCAGTAAACGTGTACACTGTAAGATACTCTCCACGACTTTCAGTAAATGTGTACACTGTAAGATACTCTCGACGACTTTCAGTAAAGGTTTACACTGTAAGATACTCTCCACGACTTTCAGTAAACATGTACACTGTAAGATAATCTCCACGACTTTCAGTAAACATGTACACTGTAAGATACTCTCGATGACTTTCAGTAAACGTGTACACTGTAAGATACTCTCCACGACTTTCAGTAAATGTGTACACTGTAAGGTACTCTCGACGACTTTCAGTAAATGTGTTACACTGTAAGATACTCTCCACGACTTTCAGTAAATGTGTAAGATACGACTTTCAGTAAATGTGTACACTGTAAGATACTCTCCACGACTTTCAGTAAATGTGTACACTGTAAGATACTCTCGACGACTTTCAGTAAACATGTACACTGTAAGATACTCTCCACGACTTTCAGTAAAGGTGTACACTGTAAAGATACTCCACGACTTTCAGTAAAAGGTGTACACTGTAAGATACTCTCCACGACTTTCAGTAAAGGTGTACACTGTAAGATACTCTCCACGACTTTCAGTAAACATGTACACTGTAAGATACTCTCCACGACTTTCAGTAAAGGTGTAGACTGTAAGATACTCTCCACGACTTTCAGTAAAGGTGTACACTGTAAGATACTCTCGACGACTTTCAGTAAAGGTGTACACTGTAAGATACTCTCCACGACTTTCAGTAAATGTGTACACTGTAAGATACTCTCGACGACTTTCAGTAAACATGTACACTGTAAGATACTCTCCACGACTTTCAGTAAAGGTGTACACTGTAAGATACTCTCCATGACTTTCAGTAAAGGTGTACACTGTAAGATACTCTCGACGACTTTCAGTAAAGGTGTACACTGTAAGATACTCTCCACGACTTTCAGTAAACATGTACACTGTAAGATACTCTCCACGACTTTCAGTAAAGGTGTAGACTGTAAGATACTCTCCACGACTTTCAGTAAAGGTGTACACTGTAAGATACTCTCCACGACTTTCAGTAAAGGTGTACACTGTAAGATACTCTCCACGACTTTCAGTAAAGGTGTACACTGTAAGATACTCTCGACGACTTTCAGTAAACATGTACACTGCAAGATACTCTCGACAACTTTCAGTAAAGGTGTACACTGTAAGATACTCTCCACGACTTTCAGTAAATGTTTACACTGTAAGATACTCTCCACGACTTTCAGTAAAGGTGTACACTGTAAGATACTCTCCACGACTTTCAGTTAAGGTGTACATTGTAAGATACTCTCGTAGACTTTCAGTACATGTGTACATTGTAAATTTTTGATACTCTCGACGTCTTCCAGTAAGGTGTACACTGTAAGATACACTCGACGACTTTCAGTAAAGGTGTACACTGTAAGATACTCTCGACGCCTTTCAGTAAACATGTTCACTGTAAGATACTCTCCACGACTTTCAGTTAAGGTGTACACTGTAAGATACTCTCCACGACTTTCAGTAAACATGTACACTGTAAGATACTCTCCACGACTTTCAGTAATGGTGTACACTGTAAGATACTCTCGACGACTTTCAGTAAAGGTGTACACTGTAAGATACTCTCCACGACTTTCAGTAAAGGTGTACACTGTAAGATACTCTCCACGACTTTCAGTAAAGGTGCACACTGTAAGATACTCTCCACGACTTTCAGTTAAGGTGTACATTGTAAGATACTCTCGTAGACTTTCAGTACATGTGTACATTGTAAGATACTCTCGACGTCTTCCAGTAAGGTGTACACTGTAAGATACACTCGACGACTTTCAGTAAAGGTGTACACTGTAAGATACTCTCGACGCCTTTCAGTAAACATGTTCACTGTAAGATACTCTCCACGACTTTCAGTTAAGGTGTACACTGTAAGATACTCTCCACGACTTTCAGTAAACATGTACACTGTAAGATACTCTCCACGACTTTCAGTAATGGTGTACACTGTAAGATACTCTCGACGACTTTCAGTAAAGGTGTACACTGTAAGATACTCTCCACGACTTTCAGTAAAGGTGTACACTGTAAGATACTCTCCACGACTTTCAGTAAAGGTGCACACTGTAAGATACTCTCCACGACTTTCAGTAAAGGTGTACACTGTAAGATACTCTCCACGACTTTCAGTAAACGTGTACACTGTAAGATACTCTCAACGACTTTCAGTAAAGGTGTACACTGATGATACTCTCAATCACTTTCAGTAAATGCTTACACTGTAACATACTCTCCACGACTTTCAGTAAACATGTACACTGTAAGATACTCTCGACGACTTTCAGTAAACGTGTACACTGTAAGATACTCTCCACGACTTTCAGTAAATGTGTACACTGTAAGATACTCTCGACAACTTTCAGTAAATGTGTACATTGTAAGATACTCTCCACGACTTTCAGTACACTGTAAGATACTCTCGTCGACTTTCAGTACACTGTAAGATACACTCGACGACTTTCAGTAAACATGTACACTGTAAGATACTCTCGACGACTTTCAGTAAACGTGTTCACTGTAAGATACTCTCCACGACTTTCAGTTAACAGGTACACTGAAAGATACTCTCGACAAATTTCAGTACACTGTAAGATACTCTCGACGACTTTCAGTACACTGTAAGATACACTCGACGACTTTCAGTACACTGTAAGATACTCTCGACGACTTTCAGTACACTGTAAGATACACTCGACGACTTTCAGTAAACATGTGCACTGTAGGACACTATCGACGACCTTCTGTACAGATGTAAACTGTTTGATACTCTCGTACGTTGTACACAATGAATGGATCAGGAATAGATTGACTGCCTATGTACACATGAAAAGGGTACGAAATAGGTAGTCTGCCATTGTACACATGTAAAGGGTACGAAGTAAGGGTGGTGTAAATGTGAGGCTAAGGGTGTTGGGTACGATGCTGGTTAATTCTATGGGATGGAGTTATGATATGATGGGTGTTTTCTCCAAGTGTTACTTGTGCCCCAGGTGACGGTGGACCCGTGTGCCACAAGTGCAGCAGTGCAGCCAGTCCCGAGGCCTGCACTGACGAGGTCAACTGTGATGCTGATGAGGTAATGTTTGTAAGAAGGAGGGCGTTTGGTCTGTGTGTGTTGTTGTTGTTGTGCGTGCGTGCGTGCGTGCGTGCGTGCGTGCGTGCGCGCGCGCATGTGTGTATGAACTTGTAAGGAAGACATAGAATATTCCATTTGTAGTTGAAAATCATCTATACTCGTGAGATGGGAACGTGTATGCTGGGCTTGGATGTACGTCAAAGAGGATACAGAGGATTTTTGTATAGGTTGTAATATGGTACGGTTTTAGAATAAGGGGGAGAATGACATTTTTGTTTTGATTGATGTAGGATTGTTACATGCCTGTGTGTTTTGCCTGTTATATAAATGTTACATCGTTGCGTCTTTGTCTTCTGCTGTAGGAGTGCTACATGGAGAAAAAGCTGGAGGATGACTTGAGCACAAGTTATACTTTTGGCTGCCAGAAGACTCAGGTGAGCCTATCTGGTCACGGGCTGTGGTAGCCTGGTGGTCACGCGGGTTCGATTCCCCACATGGGTACAATGTGTGAAACCCATTTCAGGTGTCCCCCGGCCGTGATATTGCTGGAATATTGCTAAATAGTGGCGTGAAACTATACTCACTCACTCTTTATCGCCCCTGCGGTGGAGTAACCTTATGGTGAAAGCGAAGACCCGGGTTCGATTCCCCATATGGGTACAATGTGTGAAACCCATTTCTGGTGTCCCCGGGCCGTGATATTGCTGGAATATTGCTAAATAGTGGCGTGAAACTCTACTCACTCACTCTTTCTCGCCCTTGCGGTGGAGTAACCTTATGGTGAAAGCGAAGACCCGGGTTCGTTTCACCACATGGGTACAATGAGTGAATCCCATTTCTGGTGTAGCCCGGCGCCATATTGCTGGAGTATTGCTAAAAGTGGCGTAGAGGTAAATTCACTAACTCCTCGCTCTCTATTACTATCTCTGTCCCGTTCTCGTTCATTTTCAGTGTATATTGCAAGCGCATGGTGTATGTACTTTGTAGGTTTGTGCAGCGCTCGTTGCCGGCCAAGGTCCAGCTATTGGACGCAGGCGGAACGTGAGGACAGTCCCGGGAACGAGAGCCAAGCGGGCAGTTACCTTGTGTTCCAGGTGCTGTTCTGGGAACCTGTGCGCTACGGGCTTGTGTGGAGGTAAGACTAATTGTAGACAGACTAAAGGTCGTAGGGACACTGTTTATGAATAGTTATATGTTTGCTTCCAAACAAGCATCCTCAGTCATTACCGTATTTCCTGTACCAAGTGCCCACGATCCCGGCAACGAGCCCGGTGTACGTACAGCTGTTGGGAGGACCAAACGCCTACGAGGGCACCGTGCTGCTGTACTTCAATAACGCCTGGGGCACCATCTGTGACGACAATTGGACTAGCAAAGATGCTGGCGTCATCTGCAAAATGCTGGGATATTCAGCGTGAGTTTGAACTCTTTATCGTTTATTGGTGATGTCAGTTTTATGTCAATGTATTAAGTCAGGTATGGTCAAAGAACACTGTACATCTACTGAATTGAGTGAGTGAGTTTAGTTTTACGCCGCACTCAGCAATCTTCCAATTATATGGCGCGGTCTGTAAATAATCGAGTCTGGACCAGACAATCCAGTGATCAACACCATGAGCATCGATCTGCGCAATTGGGAACCGATGACATGTGTCAACCAAGTCAGCAAGCCTGACCACCCGATCCCGTTAGTCGCCTCTTACGACAAGCATGGGTTACTGAAGGCTCATTCTAACCCTGACCTTCACGGGTACATCTGTTGAAAATACCGCTACACTCGATGTTGTATAGAGAAAATAATCCGTGTGTTTCGGTGTATATATTTGTTTGACGCAGTGTGGATGTCTAGTCACTATATAGGTATCTCCGTCTGATGCAGTGTGGATGTCTAGTCACTATATAGGTATCTCCGTCTGATGCAGTGTGGATGTCTTGTCACTATGTAGGTATCTCCGTCTGATGCAGTATGGATGTCTAGTCACTATGTAGGTATCTCCGTCTGATGCAGTGGGATGTCTAGTCACTATGTAGGTATCTCCGTCTGATGCAGTGTGGATGTCTAGTCACTATGTAGGTATCTCCGTCTGATGCAGTGTGGATGTCTAGTCACTATGTAGGTATCTCCATCTGATGCAGTGTGGATGTCTAGTCACCATATGTAGGTATCTCTGTCTGATGCAGTGTGTGGATGTCTAGTCACTATGTAGGTATCTCCGTCTGATGCAGTGTGGATGTCTGAGTCACTATGTAGGTATCTCCGTCTGATGCAGTGTGGATGTCAAGCCACTATGTAGGTATCTCCGTCTGCTGCAGTGTGGATGTCTAGTCACTATGTAGGTATTTCCGTCTGATGCAGTGTGGATGTCTGGTCACTATGTAGGTATCTCCGTCTGATGCAGTGTGGATGTCTAGTCATAATGTAGGTATCTCCGTCTGATGCAGTGTGGATGTCTAGTCACTATGTAGGTATCTCCGTCTGATGCAGTGTGGATGTCTAGTCACTATGTAGGTATCTCCGTCTGATGCAGTGTGGATGTCTAGTCACCATGTAGGTATCTCTGTCTGATGCAGTGTGGATGTCTAGTCACTATGTAGGTATCTCCGTCTGATGCAGTGTGGATGTCTAGTCACCATGTAGGTATCTCCGTCTGATGCAGTGTGGATGTCTAGTCACTATGTAGGTATGCCGTCTGCCGCAGCGTGGATGTCTAGTCACTATGTAGGTATCTCCGTCTGATGCAGTGTGGATGTCTAGTCACT
Source organism: Haliotis rubra (assembly GCF_003918875.1). NCBI lineage: Eukaryota > Metazoa > Mollusca > Gastropoda > Lepetellida > Haliotidae > Haliotis > Haliotis rubra. The sequence continues at coordinate 545,770 of NW_025767378.1, read as the reverse complement.
ATGTAGGTATCTCCGTCTGATGCAGTGTGGATGTCTAGTCACCATGTAGGTATCTCCGTCTGATGCAGTGTGGATGTCTAGTCACTATGTAGGTATCTCCGTCTGATGCAGTGTGGATGTCTAGTCACCATGTAGGTATCTCCGTCTGATGCAGTGTGGATGTCTAGTCACTATGTAGGTATCTCCGTCTGATGCAGTGTGGATGTCTAGTCACTATGTAGGTATCTCCGTCTGATGCAGTGTGGATGTCTAGTCACCATGTAGGTATCTCCGTCTGATGCAGTGTGGATGTCTAGTCACTATGTAGGTATCTCCGTCTGATGCAGTGTGGATGTCTAGTCACCATGTAGGTATCTCCGTCTGATGCAGTGTGGATGTCTAGTCACCATGTAGGTATCTCCGTCTGATGCAGTGTGGATGTCTAGTCACTATGTAGGTATCTCCGTCTGATGCAGTGTGGATGTCTAGTCACCATGTAGGTATCTCCGTCTGATGCAGTGTGGATGTCTAGTCACCATGTAGGTATCTCCGTCTGATGCAGTGTGGATGTCTAGTCACTATGTAGGTATCTCCGTCTGCTGCAGCGTGGATGTCTAGTCACTATGTAGGTATCTCCGTCTGATGTAGTGTGGATGTCTAGTCACTATGTAGGTATCTCCGTATTATGCAGTGTGGATGTCTAGTCACCATGTAGGTATCTCCGTCTGCTGCAGTGTGCATGTCTAGTCATTATGTAGGTATCTCCGTCTCATGCAGTGTGGATGTCTAGTCACCATGTAGGTATCTCTGTAGGTATGTCTGATGCAGTGTGGATGTCTAGTCACTATGTAGGTATCTCCGTCTGATGCAGTGTGGATGTCTAGTCACTATGTAGGTATCTCCGTCTGATGCAGTGTGGATGTCTAGTCACTATGTAGGTATCTCCGTCTGATGCAGTGTGGATGTCTAGTCACTATGTAGGTATCTCCGTCTGATGCTGATGTCTAGTCACTATGTAGGTATCTCCGTCTGATGCATGTGGATGTCTAGTCACCATGTAGGTATCTCCGTCTGATGCAGTGTGGATGTCTAGTCACCATGTAGGTATCTCCGTCTGATGCAGTGTGGATGTCTAGTCACTATGTAGGTATCTCCGTCTGATGCAGTGTGGATGTCTAGTCACTATGTAGGTATCTCCGTCTGATGCAGTGTGGATGTCTAGTCATAATGTAGGTATCTCCGTCTGATGCAGTGTGGATGTCTAGTCACTATGTAGGTATCTCCTGATGCTGATGCAGTGTGGATGTCTAGTCACTATGTAGGTATCTCCGTCTGATGCGTGGATGTGGATGTCTAGTCACTATGTAGGTATATCCGTCTGATGCAGTGTGGATGTCTAGTCACTATGTAGGTATCTCCGTCTGATGCAGTGTGGATGTCTAGTCACCATGTAGGTATCTCCGTCTGATGCAGTGTGGATGTCTAGTCACCATGTAGGTATCTCCGTCTGATGCAGTGTGGATGTCTAGTCACTATGGTGTAGGTATCTCCGTCTGATGCAGTGTGGATGTCTGGTCACTATGTAGGTATCTCCGTCTGATGCAGTGTGGATGTCTAGTCACTATGTAGGTATCTCCGTCTGATGCAGTGTGGATGTCTAGTCACCATGTAGGTATCTCCGTCTGATGCAGTGTGGATGTCTAGTCACTATGTAGGTATCTCCGTCTGATGCAGTGTGGATGTCTAGTCACTATGTAGGTATCTCCGTCTGATGCAGTGTGGATGTCTAGTCACCATGTAGGTATCTCCGTCTGATGCAGTGTGGATGTCTAGTCACTATGTAGGTATCTCCGTCTGATGCAGTGTGGATGTCTAGTCACTATGTAGGTATCTCCGTCTGATGCAGTGTGGATGTCTAGTCACTATGTAGGTATCTCCGTCTGATGCAGTGTGGATGTCTAGTCACCATGTAGGTATCTCCGTCTGATGCAGTGTGGATGTCTAGTCACTATGTAGGTATCTCCGTCTGATGCAGTGTGGATGTCTAGTCACTATGTAGGTATCTCCGTCTGATGCAGTGTGGATGTCTAGTCACCATGTAGGTATCTCCGTCTGATGCAGTGTGGATGTCTAGTCACCATGTAGGTATCTCCGTCTGATGCAGTGTGGATGTCTAGTCACCATGTAGGTATCTCCGTCTGATGCAGTGTGGATGTCTAGTCACTATGTAGGTATCTCCGTCTGATGCAGTGTGGATGTCTAGTCACTATGTAGATATCTCCGTCTGATGCAGTGTGGATGTCTAGTCACTATGTAGGTATCTCCGTCTGATGCAGTGTGGATGTCTAGTCACTATGTAGGTATCTCCGTCTGATGCAGTGTGGATGTCTAGTCACTATGTAGGTATCTCCGTCTGATGCAGTGTGGATGTCTAGTCACTATGTAGGTATCTCCGTCTGATGCAGTGTGGATGTCTAGTCACTATGTAGGTATCTCCGTCTGATGCAGTGTGGATGTCTAGTCACTATGTAGGTATCTCCGTCTGATGCAGTGGGATGTCTAGTCACTATGTAGGTATCTCCGTCTGATGCAGTGTGGATGTCTAGTCACTATGTAGGTATCTCCGTCTGATGCAGTGTGGATGTCTAGTCACTATGTAGGTATCTCCGTCTGATGCAGTGTGGATGTCTGGTCACTATGTAGGTATCTCCGTCTGATGCAGTGTGGATGTCTAGTCACTATGTAGGTATCTCCGTCTGATGCAGTGTGGATGTCTAGTCACTATGTAGGTATCTCCGTCTGATGCAGTGTGGATGTCTAGTCACTATGTAGGTATCTCCGTCTGATGCAGTGTGGATGTCTAGTCACCATGTAGGTATCTCCGTCTGATGCAGTGTGGATGTCTAGTCACTATGTAGGTATCTCCGTCTGATGCAGTGTGGATGTCTAGTCACCATGTAGGTATCTCCGTCTGATGCAGTGTGGATGTCTAGTCACTATGTAGGTATTCCGTCTGATGCAGCGTGGATGTCTAGTCACTATGTAGGTATCTCCGTCTGATGTAGTGTGGATGTCTAGTCACTATGTAGGTATCTCCGTGCAGTGATGCAGTGTGGATGTCTAGTCACCATGTAGGTATCTCCGTCTGCTGCAGTGTGCATGTCTAGTCATTATGTAGGTATCTCCGTCTCATGCAGTGTGGATGTCTAGTCACCATGTAGGTATCTCCGTCTGATGCAGTGTGGATGTCTAGTCACTATGTAGGTATCTCCGTCTGATGCAGTGTGGATGTCTAGTCACTATGTAGGTATCTCCATCTGATGCAGTGTGGATGTCTAGTCACCATGTAGGTATCTCCGTCTGATGCAGTGTGGATGTCTAGTCACTATGTAGGTATCTCCGTCTGATGCAGTGTGGATGTCTAGTCACCATGTAGGTATCTCCGTCTGATGCAGTGTGGATGTCTAGTCACCATGTAGGTATCTCCGTCTGATGCAGTGTGGATGTCTAGTCACTATGTAGGTATCTCCGTCTGATGCAGTGTGGATGTCTAGTCACCATGTAGGTATCTCCGTCTGATGCAGTGTGGATGTCTAGTCACCATGTAGGTATCTCCGTCTGATGCAGTGTGGATGTCTAGTCACTATGTAGGTATCTCCGTCTGATGCAGTGTGGATGTCTAGTCACTATGTAGGTATCTCCGTCTGATGCAGTGTGGATGTCTAGTCACCATGTAGGTATCTCCGTATTATGCAGTGTGGATGTCTAGTCACCATGTAGGTATCTCCGTCTGCTGCAGTGTGCATGTCTAGTCATTATGTAGGTATCTCCGTCTCATGCAGTGTGGATGTCTAGTCACCATGTAGGTATCTCCGTCTGATGCAGTGTGGATGTCTAGTCACCATGTAGGTATCTCCGTCTGATGCAGTGTGGATGTCTAGTCACTATGTAGGTATCTCCATCTGATGCAGTGTGGATGTCTAGTCACCATGTAGGTATCTCCGTCTGATGCAGTGGGATGTCTAGTCTCTATGTAGGTATCTCCGTCTGATGCAGTGTGGATGTCTAGTCACCATGTAGGTATCTCTGTCTGATGCAGTGTGGATGTCTAGTCACCATGTAGGTATCTCCGTCTGATGCAGTGTGGATGTCTGGTCACTATGTAGGTATCTCCGTCTGATGCAGTGTGGATGTCTAGTCACCATGTAGGTATCTCCGTCTGATGCAGTGTGGATGTCTAGTCATAATGTAGGTATCTCCGTCTGATGCAGTGTGGATGTCTGGTCACTATGTAGGTATCTCCGTCTGATGCAGTGTGGATGTCTAGTCACTATGTAGGTATCTCCGTCTGATGCAGTGTGGATGTCTAGTCACCATGTAGGTATCTCCGTCTGATGCAGTGTGGATGTCTAGTCACTATGTAGGTATCTCTGTCTGATGCAGTGTGGATGTCTAGTCACCATGTAGGTATCTCCGTCTGATGCAGTGTGGATGTCTAGTCACCATGTAGGTATCTCCGTCTGATGCAGTGTGGCTGTCTAGTCATAATGTAGGTATCTCCGTCTGATGCAGTGTGGATGTCTGGTCACTATGTAGGTATCTCCGTCTGATGCAGTCGGATGTCTAGTCACTATGTAGGTATCTCTGTCTGATGCAGTGTGGATGTCTAGTCACCATGTAGGTATCTCTGTCTGATGCAGTGTGGATGTCTAGTCACTATGTAGGTATCTCCGTCTGATGCAGTGTGGATGTCTAGTCACTATGTAGGTATCTCCGTCTGATGCAGTGTGGATGTCTAGTCACCATGTAGGTATCTCCATCTGATGCAGTCTGATGCATGTGGATAGTCTGAGTCACTATGTAGGTATCTCCGTCTGATGCAGTGTGGATGTCTAGTCACTATGTAGGTATCTCCGTCTGATGCAGTGTGGATGTCTAGTCACCATGTAGGTATCTCCGTCTGATGCAGTGTGGATGTCTAGTCACCATGTAGGTATCTCCGTCTGATGCAGTGTGGATGTCTAGTCACTATGTAGGTATCTCCGTCTGATGCAGTGTGGATGTCTAGTCACTATGTAGGTATCTCCGTCTGATGCAGTGTGGATGTCTAGTCACCATGTAGGTATCTCCATCTGATGCAGTGTGGATGTCTAGTCACCATGTAGGTATCTCCGTCTGATGCAGTGTGGATATCTAGTCACCATGTAGGTATCTCCGTCTGATGCAGTGTGGATATCTAGTCACTATGTAGATATCTCCGTCTGATGCAGTGTGGATGTCTAGTCACTATATAGATATCTCCCACTGATGCAGTGTGGATGTCTAGTCACTATGTAGGTATCTCCATCTGATGCAGTGTGGATGTCTAGTCACTATGTAGGTATCTCCATCTGATGCAGTGTGGATGTCTAGTCACTATGTAGGTATCTCCGTCTGATGCAGTGTGGATGTCTAGTCACCATGTAGGTGTTTCCGTCTGATGCAGTGTTGGGGCTGACGGTGTGGGAAACGCAAGATTTGGATACTTTTCAAGCGGGCGAATCTGGTTGGAAGACGTGAAATGTGTCGGCAATGAAACAAGCATTACTCAGTGTCAGAAGAGTAACTGGGGCATCACTGACTGCTCACATGCAGAGGACGCCGGTGTATTGTGCACGTCAGGTGAGTCAACACACCGACGCCTGTATAATGTGTACGTCAGGTGAGTCAACACACGGACACCGGTGTATTGTGTCAGGTGAGTCAGCACATGGTCGCCGGTGTATTGTGTACGTCAGGTGTGTCAACACACGGACGCCGGTGTATTGTGTTTGTCAGGTGAGTCAAGACATGGAGGCCGGTGTATTGTATACGTCAGGTGAGTCAGCACATGGACGCCGGTGTATTGTGTACGTCAGGTGAGTCAACACACGGACGCTGGTGTATGGTGTTTGTCAGGTGAGTCAACACATTGACACTGGTGTATTGTGTTTGTCAGGTGAGTTAACACATGGACGCCGGTGTATTGTGTACCCCAGGTGAGTCAACACACGGACGCCGGTGTATTGTGTTTGTCAGGTGAGTCAAGACACGGAGGCCGGTGTATTGTATACGTCAGGTGAGTCAGCACATGGACGCCGGTGTATTGTGTACGTCAGGTGAGTCAACACACGGACGCTGGTGTATGGTGTTTGTCAGGTTAGTCAACACATTGACGCCGGTGTATTGTGTACGTCAGGTGAGTCAGCACATGGTCGCCGGTGTATTGTGTACGTCAGGTGAGTCAACACACGGACGCCGGTGTATTGTTTACGTCAGGTGAGTCAACACACGGACGCCGGTGTATTGTGTACGTCAGGTGAGTCAACGCACGGACGCCGGTGTATTGTGTACGTCAGGTGAGTCAGCACATGGATGCCGGTGTATTTTGTACGTCAGGTGAGTCAACACATGGGCGCCGGTGTATTGTGTATGTCAGGTGAGTCAACACAGAGGATGCAGAGGTCGCCATGTTGGCGTCAATCCACAGCGATGAACGTGGGCCTATAAAGTTGTGGACAACAGAAGACGTTCACTTGTTTAGTCAAGTAATAGTAAGATCGGTATATTGCAAAATAGAGATGAAATAGTCGTGTATGATACAAGCATAGCATTCACATAGATATTCCGATCGGTATGTATACGGAGAGGGAAGGGTAGTCAATTACAAATCCACGATAGCAGCCAGATTTAAAATTAGTGGCCATGTTTTCTATTTAGACTCAAGAATTATCCGAGGCTATCGTTATGTCTGCACAGCAAGTGTTACAATATCCCACACAAGGAGAGATTCCAGTGTTCGGCATTTCAGTGTAATGTGACGTCGTGTCAGAGTTGCAGTGTGTGAGAATTGCAACAATTGCTAATTGCTACACTCGCGAGTTCCATCTACATCCGCTAGATTTTGAGAGTTGTTAAGTTTTACAGAGTTTAGATAATAAATGCGTTATTGACACATTTGAGCAGCTGGGAGTAACATGACCACAACTGTTACTAGTTTCAAAGGAGGATGACATCATATTTCTGGTGGACACCGGCCGAGGAGGAAAACTGACCCGCATGAACCTCCTATCTGGCAGCTTCGTTGACATCCCAATGAACAAACAGTACGCCGTCGGCTCCTTCGACTACGACTCAGTGGATGGAAGGATCTACTTCGTGGAGCCGCTACTGGACCAGCTGGTCAGCATCCACTTTGACGGCACAGACATCAGGGAACTGAAGCAGTTGAATGCTAGTAAGTGGAGGGAGAGGGGTTGGGGTGAGCAGACACCAGGTGGTCTTTGTTATGTTCTACATTCCTGTACCAGAGACACGAGTGTAACCCTATCTAAAGTGTCGAGAAGGATTTACTTCGTGTCAAGTGTTACATTTAATACTCGACTTCCCACTGTTAGCGAGACAAGTGTTACTCCCACTGCGAGCGAGACACAAGTGTTACTTGTATAACTCGACTTCCCATTGTGAGCGAGACACAAGTGTTACTTGTATAACTCGACTTCCCACTGTGAGCGAGACACAAGTGTTACTTGTATAACTCGACTTCCCACTGTGAGCGAGACACAAGTGTTACTTGTATAACTCGACTTCCCACTGTGAGCGAGACACAAGTGTTACTTGTATAACTCGACTTTTCCCTGTATAGATGCCGATCTGGAGAAACTTGAGGTGGACCCAGTCAACCGCATCCTCTTCTACACTGACACCGGCAATGACGTCATCGGATCGATCAACCTCGACGGAAGCAACTTCAAGATTGTTATCAACTCTAATCTTGATTCGCCCCGAGAGATCGCTGTAGATCCTCGCTCAAAGTACGTATATGTGATCCTACACTCTGGTCGATATGCAACAGCGACTTGTGTTATTATACCGAGCCTATCTGTCGCGACACAGCAACTTGTGTTATTATACCGAGCCTATCTATCGCGACACAGCACCTAGTATTATATACGGAGCCTATCAATCGCGACACAGCATCTTGTGTTATATACAGAGCCTATCAATCGCAACACAGCGACTTGTGTTATTATACCGAGCCTATCTATCGCGACACAGCGACTTGTGTTATTATACCGAGCCTATCAATCGCCACACAGCGCCTTGTGTTATTATACCGAGCCTATCTATGGCGACACAGCACCTTGTGCTATACAGATTCCATCTGTCTCGACACAGCAATGGTGTGGTATCATACACAGCCCATTTATCGCGACGCAGCATCTTGTGTTATTATACCGAGCCTATCTATGGCAACACAGCACCTTGTGTTATACAGATTCCATCTGTCTCGACACAGCAATGTGTGGTATCATACAGAGCCTCATTATCTTCCCACAGAGGTTACTTGTCATATATTCCTACGAACCTCTGTTCTAATACGGCCTTTTCATGGTGCGAGTGTTCAGGATTCGTGATTGGTTGCAATCAGATTTAGTTGTGCAATCAGCGACGTTGTTTCAAAAGTGATCATTCGCAAGGCCTCGGTTATTTCCGTATGCTTCGGGAAAACTAGAACCTCTTTCCCTGCGCGATGCGCAAACGTTTCTTATAGACAAAACTCAGTCATGTAAATGGCGGATCAATGGCGTCTCCATCGCCCTCGTTGACAACGGACAAGCTAGCCATTAAATGTCTTGTGTGTCACATCAACACACGTTCCTGGCAGAGGTGGGATATTTGTGACCCAACATTTGCTTGTATTAGTCAAGTTGATGTAATACGTGTTCTGATTGGACAGAAAGAAGGGAGATAATTCGTGTTGCGATTTTTTTGCCGCTAGGGGATTTTACGAGAACCGGGAAAAATGACCGTATTAGAACAGAGGTTCGTAGGAAGAAATGACAAATAACCTCTGTGGGAAGAGAATGACAGAGCCTATCAATCGCGACACATCAAGAGCCTATCGGTCACGCCACAGAACATTGTGTTATTATACACAGCCTATAAGCTATTATACAAAACATTATGACTACTAATGGTGAATCCGAATTCCGACACTTTAATCAGGACCCACGAGCAATTCCAATTGGGTTGATCCAAATATGGCTGAACAAGCTGAGCGAGAAATAATCTTCAGAGTCGGCCTAACGAGATGACCATGAAATAACCTTCAGACTTGGTTTTAAGAGATATTCTTGAAATAGCCACACAAGGTGATCTCACATTGGCCAGACGAACTGATTTAGTAATGGCCTAATGATTTGTCCTCTTGCAGGCAGATCTTCTGGACAGACTGGGGAAAATCTCCAAAGATAGAGAGCTCCAACTATGACGGCACGAACAGGAAAGCCCTGGTGACCACCGGAATCATGTGGCCTAACGGCATGGCAATAGACTACAATGGTCAGTAATAGAGGGTAGCAATGGATTACAATGGTCAGTACAGAATGTGGGAAAAACTACAATGGTCAGTACAGAGTGTGGCAATAGACTTCAATGGTCAGTACAGAATGTGGCAATAGACTACAATGGTCAGTACGGAGTGTAGCAATAGATTACAATGGTCAGTACAGAATGTGGGAATAGACTACACACACACACACACCGTACTCACACCCTACTTCCTCATGCCCACCAATCCCCCGAAATATAGTTTATGTCAGCAGAATTGAATATTGGACCAAACAAGACAATACCGTTCTATTCTATTTCAAATAGGGAACGACTTTATGATTCTATTCCTAGAAGAGAATGTCAACTATCACATGACATTGACCAATTTATTCCTGGCCTAAAGCATCTATGAGATGGCGTTCAAAAGACTCCATGTTAAAGTTAAGTTTATATAGACCAAATGTCTAAGAGTTACACAATGTCTGTGTTTGGCAGACGACAAGCTGTACTTCGTCGACGGGGGCACGCACCTGCTGGAGGTGATGGATATGGACGGCTCCAACAGACGCACCATCTTGAAGGACGCCGGCGCACACTTCTTTGCCATCGATGTCTTCAAAAACTACCTCTACTACACCGACTGGAACCAACCGTACGTGAAGTGCTGTCTATCCCGTACATGGCATCCTTACAGATCTTTAAACAAGTGCTCAACATTTACAAGCCTGAAGATCTGTATGCAGTCCGGAAACCCGCCTCTATGGATACATCTATCCTTATCTTACCTCACACATAAATGTCGCTTTCTGATTGGCTGAGCTCTCTTCTATTATCTTCCATGTACCCCCTTACAAGCGAGTAACATTTCAATGTACCACGCTGTCAATGGCAACTCATTTGGTACTTCGTGGTAGTAATTCTTTATCTCGAATAACATTGAATCACGTATGATGTACGGAAATTACCGATGTTTTGCGAATGCAAATTGATGGAAGGGAGATAACTCTAAATCTGTTTTTCTTGTCAGCAAAATCTAGCGATGGCTACAAAAAGATGTGTACCCGTGCTTCAAACAATTCAAAATTAATATTAAGGTGTTCGGTAAGAAAAATACGTCGTTTGCTAGTCCCTCGGGGCCCATGGGCTGATGTACCCTCGATGTTAAATAACATAAACAAACATCGAGGGTACATCAACCCATGCCCCCCTCGTGACCAGTGAACAACTTATAATGTACTGCTGTCCATCATGTGTATGTGATCCCTGTACTGATGCCCTATTCAAATGTAGCTGTCAGTCTTGTTGGTGTCACCCAAGTGAATCTCTAATTGAAGATGTACTTGTCACATGGTTTACAATGCACCTTCAGAACGCTGATGCGGGTCAACAAGGATGGTAGCGGTAAGACGGCTGTGGGACCACCAGGCTTCAGGGAACTCGCCGACGTCAGGATACACGAATACGGATCTGATGTCCAAGGTAGGCTCGCCTTTAGTGTCACGTCTATTGTGCTGTCCAACGTAGGATCTCTCGTATTTGGACATCTATGGTCAGCAATCTTTCAGACGTCTAAGGACCAGTGTCCCTCAGTCACACGTATGTAAGGCGGATGTTTAAATACAGGGACCATGTCCCGCAGTGTCCGTCCCTAGGCGGATGTTGCTTCTATAAGGCGGATGTTGCTTCTATAAGGCGGATGTTGCTTCTATAAGGAGGATGTTGCTTCTATAAGGCGGATGTTGCTTCTATAAGGAGGATGTTGCTTCTATAAGGAGGATGTTGCTTCTATAAGGAGGATGTTGCTTCTATAAGGCGGATGTTGCTTCTATAAGTAGGATGTTGCTTCTATAAGGAGGATGTTGCTTCTATAAGGAGGATGCTGCTTCTATAAGGAGGATGTTGTTTCTATAAGGAGGATGTTGCTTCTATAAGTAGGATGTTGCTTCTATAAGGCGGATGTTGCTTCTATGAGGCGGATGTTGCTTCTATAAGGACGATGTTGCTTCTTTAATGAGGACGTTGCTTCTATAATGAGGATGTTGCTTCTATAAGGAGGATATTGCTTCTATAAGGAGGATGTTGCTTCTATAAGGAGGATATTGCTTCTATAATGAGGATGTTGCTTCTATAAGGAGGATGTTGCTTCTATAAGGCGGATGTTGCATCTATAAGGCGGATGTCCAAGGCAAGGTGTTCTGAAGTGTGATACGTGTCGATTCCTAAGTTGAAACAGTTAGTTAGCCGAGAAATATGTCAAAAGTATGCCTGTTCTATCACATCAGTCTGTGGCCAAGTGTGAAATCTATATATCAGTGTCGATAGTTTTCCTGTTCTATCAGGTCAGCAGTAGTAGACTGTAAAGATGTTACGTAAAGGAGGTAAATAGTGAACTGTTAAACTTTTATAATTCTCACGCCTGTAGTCATCATTCACTGATATGTCAATTGTTATATCAACGTTTGGTAAACCCTTGTATCAAGTTGGCTTGTACCCTGTCCGTCCGTTGTCAAACATATAACCGTTAGAGGTCTTCATGGCATGACGTCAACTGTATACAGTTACAACAAGGCGTTATGAAGCCAACTTTTTCATATTTATACACCGACTGCTTTACCCTTCTAATACCCAGGCCGTGTATTTCTTTAAAGTTATCGGTTCTTACACCCACGCGTTGTCTTCTTGTAGAGCCAACCCCATCGTCAACTATGAACTTAGACCCTGCACATGTGTTTGTGCGCATGCTCGGGACGGCGGCAGCAGGTCGAGTGGACGTGTATGCTAATGGCGAGTGGGGAACAATCTGCGATGACCACTGGGACAACAAAGACGCCAGTGTGGTCTGCTCCATGCTGGGGTACAACAGGTGGGTACAGAGATAGTCCCTAGTCCATAGATGTCACTGTGTACCATACAGATGACACATTGTACTCATATATACATACAGATGCCACATTGTACTCATATAAACATACAGATGACGCATTGTACTCATATATACAAACAGATGCCACATTGTACTCATATATACATACAGATGTAACATTGTACTCATATATACATACAGATGTAACATTGTTCTCATATATACATACAGATGTAACATTGTTCTCGTCAAGATGCGCTCAGGAACACAGGAGGTCGTATATCATCGTAGGTACATCTACCTACATATACATGTACGTCACACGTTTCCTAAACACTTTGTGTACTCTGCATGCAGAAACATATTTCCAAACGTGTGTACACCCGCCCACAGGGCAATTGTCACCAGGTTTCCATGTATGCACGCATGTTTCAAAACAATTGCCCTCATATGTCATCATACTTTTCGACAGCTGTGCTCGTTTAAACATTCCCTGTACCCAACAATAACGCCATGTAACTGTAGATCGACCAATGTGAACGTGAATTACATGTACGCTCTCGGATCCCATCCCATTTCTTGACCTCCCCACAGAGAGAACGCTCTGGCCACGTCAAATGTGCAAGTGTCCTCGGGCTCTGGCCTCATCTACATGGACGAGGTGAACTGCACGGGAACCGAGACTCACATCGTACAGTGCGGCTTCACCGAGGAGAACTGGGCCGTGCACGACTGCAGCCATCAAGAGGATGCTGGGATCACCTGTGAACTCCGTGAGTTGGTTGGGCGTAATGGTTCCCTGGACACATATTGATAAGGTGACGCATACAGCAGACAAGTTGTGTTCCCGAGGTTTCCTGTTCACATGTTGAGAATTAGTGACGTTCAGTTCAATCAGTGGGTGGTGTTTCCTGTAAACACGTTGAGTAGGTAGGGCTTCCTGTAAACAGGTTGAGTAGGTAGTGATTCCTGTAAACAGGTTGAGTAGGTAGTGATTCCTGTAAACAGGTTGAGTAGGTAGTGATTCCTGTAAACACGCTGAGTAGGTAGGGCTTCCTGTAAACAGGTTGAGTAGGTAGTGATTCCTGTCAACACGTTGAGTAGGTAGGGCTTCCTGTAAACAGGTTGAGTAGGTAGTGATTCCTGTCAACACGTTGAGTAGGTAGGGCTTCATGTAAACAGGTTGAGTAGGTAGGGCTTCCCGTAAACACCCTGAGTAGGTAGGGCTTCCTGTAAACACGTTGAGTAGGTAGTGATGCCTGTAAACAGGTTGAGTAGGTAGTGATTCCTGTAAACACGCTGAGTAGGTAGGGCTTTCTGTAAACAGGTTGAGTAGGTAGTGATTCCTGTCAAAACGTTGAGTAGGTAGGGCTTCATGTAAACACGCTGAGTAGGTAGGGCTTCCCGTAAACACGTTGAGTAGGTAGTGATGCCTGTAAACACGTTGAGTAGGTAGGGCTTCCTGTAAACACGCTGAGTAGGTAGGGCTTCCTGTAAACACGTTGAGTAGGTAGTGATGCCTGTAAACACGTTGAGTAGGTAGTGATTCCTGTAAACAGGTTGAGTAGGTAGTGATTCCTGTAAACAGGTTGAGTAGGTAGGGCTTCATGTAAACAGGTTGAGTAGGTAGTGATGCCTGTAAACACGTTGAGTAGGTAGGGCTTCCTGTAAACAGGTTGAGTAGGTAGTGATTCCTGTAAACACGTTGAGTAGGTAGGGCTTCCTGTAAACACGCTGAGTAGGTAGGGCTTCCTGTAAACACGTTGAGTAGTTAGTGATGCCTGTAAACACGTTGAGTAGGTAGTGATTCCTGTAAACAGGTTGAGTAGGTAGTGATTCCTGTAAACAGGTTGAGTAGATAGGGCTTCCTGTAAACAGGTTGAGTAGGTAGTGATTCCTGTCAAAACGTTGAGTAGGTAGGGCTTCATGTAAACACGCTGAGTAGGTAGGGCTTCCCGTAAACACGTTGAGTAGGTAGTGATGCCTGTAAACACGTTGAGTAGGTAGTGATTCCTGTAAACAGGTTGAGTAGGTAGTGATTCCTGTAAACAGGTTGAGTAGGTAGGGCTTCCTGTAAACAGGTTGAGTAGGTAGTGATTCCTGTCAAAACGTTGAGTAGGTAGGGCTTCCTGTAAACACGCTGAGTAGGTAGGGCTTCCTGTAAACACGTTGAGTAGGTAGTGATGCCTGTAAACACGTTGAGTAGGTAGTGATTCCTGTAAACAGGTTGAGTAGGTAGTGATTCCTGTAAACAGGTTGAGTAGGTAGGGCTTCCTGTAAACAGGTTGAGTAGGTAGTGATTCCTGTAAACACGTTGAGTAGGTAGGGCTTCCTGTAAACACGCTGAGTAGGTAGGGCTTCCTGTAAACACGTTGAGTAGTTAGTGATGCCTGTAAACACGTTGAGTAGGTAGTGATTCCTGTAAACAGGTTGAGTAGGTAGTGATTCCTGTAAACAGGTTGAGTAGATAGGGCTTCCTGTAAACAGGTTGAGTAGGTAGTGATTCCTGTAAACACGTTGAGTAGGTAGGGCTTTCTGTAACCACGATAAGTAAGTAGGGCTTCCTGTAGACATGCTGAGTGTGTAGAGCTTCCTGTAAACACGATAAGTAGGTAGGGCTTCCTGTAAACACGCAGAGTGTGTAGAGCTTCCTGTTAACACGATGAGTAGGTAGAGATTCCTGTAAACACGATAAGTAGGTAGGGCTTCCTGTAAACACGCTGAGTAGGTAGGGCTTTCTGTAACCACGATAAGTAAGTAGGGCTTCCTGTAAACACGCTGAGTGTGTAGAGCTTCCTGTAAACACGATAAGTAGGAAGGGCTTTCTGTAAGCATGGTGAGTAGGTAGGGCTTCCTGTAAACACGCTGAGTGTGTAGAGCTTCCTGTTGACACGATAAGTAGGTAGGGCTTTCTGTAAGCATGGTGAGTAGGTAGGGCTTCCTGTAAACACGTTGAGTAGGTAGGGCTTTCTGTAAGCATGGTGAGTAGGTAGGGCTTTCTGTTAACACGTTGAGTAGGTAGGGCTTTCTGTAAACACGTTGAGTAGGTACGGCTTCCTGTAAACACGTTGAGTGGCCAGGTGTCGCAACACCACCTTGACGAGTTTGGATGTTATGCTATTTTCACACTATCACGATTCGTGAGGTCAGTCGTAAGTACACTCGTGTTGATCGTAGAAAAATGTTGGACGGTTCAAAGATTTTCTGCGATCAACACGATTAATTGTCAGTCGTGCTCATCGCACCAGATCGTATTGCATCGTAACAAATGCGCAACATATCGCATCTAATCGTGCTTCCAAATCGTGGTGATCGGAATCAATCGTGGACATGACAAACACCACGCTCTGTTGAGATGTTTTGCGATCTGTGACGCTCTGTCGGGTGCCATTGCTCACGACTTGACACGAATGACTCACGAGCAGATACGAGGTGATACGAGTAAATGCAAGTACTGACGCTTTTTCACGGACGCTCGCGATCTATTACGAGTTACTGCCGTATCCACTCCATCCTTGACAGTGTTTGGCTTCTGCTCTTGAGTCCTGAGGAGACACCTGAATCTATTGGCCAGGATCCCAAAGCCATTTTCCACCACTCTCCTTCTCTGGAGAGTCTGCAGTTGAAAATCCTCTCCTTCTGGACATCCTTCTTCTGCTGTATGGCTTCATGAGGTAGTTCCTGAGTGCGAAGGAGTCATCCCTCAGGATGAAAAAAGGGCATGTGTGGCGGTCATCAGGGTTTGCAGTCAGAGGGCAGGGTGGGGTGGAGTCCTAGGCCTTCCTGCCCCCAGGCCGTTCAACAGCTCCGAGTCTGACATGTGTCCTTTTACACCAAGCTCGATCCACACAATTTTGTTATCTGCATC